>NW_027461938.1:0-100933 GCF_050947455.1 Rhinoderma darwinii | reverse complement strand
ATGTCAATTATATTTGCGGAGTCGGCTTTATTTTGTTGTGGGTTTTCCCCATTGAATTAATTGGGGATCTAAACCCGCAACAGTCAAGTGTTGCGACGGAATCACAAAAAAAACAAAAAAAACGTTATACTTACCTCTGACGTTCTGCAGGCAGGACTCCTGGGATGACGTCTAATCCCATGTGAATGCTGCAGCCAATCACAGGCTGTAGCTGTGGTCACATGGGATAAAACAGCATCACAGGAGGCCGGCCTGGATGACGTCAGAGGGTCTGCTTTCTGGGAGGACCTTTCATCCCATGTGACCGCTGCTGTAGCCAATCACAGGCTGCAACGGCCTCTTGGGATGAAACAACATCCCAGCAGGCTGGCTAATGCTGCAGTTTTCCGCAGTGGACAATTTGGTTCGGTTTTTCACCCCAAATTACCTTTACACAGAGTATCCGCCCCATCTCGGCTTTAACCCTTTGGAGACACAGCCAGTTTTGACCTTGTGGACACAGCCTATTTTTTCACATCTGAGGTGCAAATTCATGTGGTAATAACTTTGGAATGCTTTTACTTATTTAAGCGATTTTCAGATTTTTTTCTCATGACACATTATACTTTATGTTACTGGTAAAATGTGGTCGATACATTAAGCATTTATTTGTGAAAAACACCAAAATAAAGAGAAAAATTTGAAAAATTAGCAGCCAAATTTAAATTTAATCTGCGTGTAAGACAGTTAGTAATACCACACAATATAGTTACTAGTTTACATTAACCATATGTCTACTTTATGTTTGCATCCTTTTTTGAATGTCTTTTTATTTTTCTAGGATGTTACAAGGCTTAGAAATTTAGCAGCAATTTCTCACATTTTCATGAAAATTTCAAAAGCCTATTTTTTTCAGGTACCAGTTCAGTTCTGAAGTGGCTTTGAGTGCCTTATATTTTAGAAATCACAACATTCTAAAAACGGCACCCTTCAAAGTATTCAAAACAGCATTCAGTAAGTGTCTTAACCCTTTAGGCATTTTACGGGATTTAAAGCAAAATGGAGGTGAATTTTACAAATGTCATTTTTTTAAATGAAATTCATTTGCAATAAAAAGCTTCTGTGTTACAGAATTGTTTTACCAGAGAAACGCAACTCAATATTTATTGCTCAGATTCTGTAGTTTCTAGAATTATCCCACATGTGGCCCTAGTGTGCTAATGGACTGAGACACAGGCCTCAGAAGCAAAGTGGTACCTGGTGGATTTTCAGGCCTCCTTTTGAAAATATTTTAGACAACATGTCAGGTTTGAAAGTGTCTTGTGGTGCCAAAATATAGGAAAAACCCTTAGAAATACACAATTTGGGAACTACACCCCCCCCCCAAGGAATTCATCTAGGGTATAGTGAGCATTTTGACCCCACCATTATTTTGCTACATTTCTTTGAATTAAGCAGTAAAAACTAAAATCAATTTTTTTTCCAATAAAACATACAATATTTTCATTTTTACAAAGAATAAAGGAGAATAAACACCCCAATATTTGCAAAACCCCTGAGGAATAAAAACAGTGGAACCCCCCCAAAACTGACCCTATTTTAGAAACTACACGCCTTATAAAATTTATCATGGGGTGCAGTTAACATTTTGACATCATAGGTTATTTGCAGAATTAATTGGAACTAGGCCGTGAAGATGAAAATCTACATTTTATCTAATAAAAATGTAGATTTAGCTTAGATTTTTTTCATTTTCTCAAGGGCTAAAGGAGAAAAAGCAACTAAAATTTGTAAAGAAATTTCTCCTGAGCACAGCAATGCCGCATATGTGGTTATAAATTGCTATTTGGACACACGGCAAGGATTAGAAGTGAAGGAGCGATTTTTGGCTTTTGAAGCGAAAATTTTGCTGAAATGGTTTGTGGCACCATATTGCATTTGCAAAGCTCCTGAGGGATCAAAACAGTGGAAATCCCCCAAAAGTCACCCCAGTTTGGAAACAACACGCCTTATGGAATTTATCTAGGGTTATAGTTAGCATTTTGACCCCACCATTTCTTTGCTAAATTTCTTTGAATTAAGCCGTAAAAACTAAAATCTAAATTTTTCCCAATAAAACATACAATATTTTAATTTATACAAAGAACAAAAGGAGAATAAACACACCAACATTTGTAAAGCAATTTCTCCCGATTACAAAAATGCCCCATGTTTGGTTATAAACTAATGTTTGCACACGTGGCAGCCCTCAGAAAGGAAGAAGCGCCATTTGGTTTTTGGAGCTCAAATTTTGCTGGAATGGTTTTCAGGCGCCATGTCACATTTGCAAAACCCCTATGGAATCAAAACAGTGGAAACCCTCCATAAGTGACCCCATTTTAGAAACTACACGCCTTATGAAATTTATCTAGGGGTATAGTTAACATTTTGACGCCATAGGTTTTTTGCAGAATTCATTGGAAGTAGGCCGTGAAAAGGAAAATCAAATTTTTTTCCAATAAAATGGAGTTTTAGCTTAAATTTTTTCATTTGCACAAGAGCTAAAGGAGAAAAAAACACCTAAAATTTGTAAACCAATTCCTCCTGAGCACGGCAATGTCCCATATGTGGTCATAAATTGCTGTTTGGGCACACACAGGACTTAGAAGGGAAGGAGCATGTAACGTCCATGGTCACTGACCACAAACTCCTTCCATCCGGTCGACGCCCTTCTCTCCAGAGATGTCTGCACATGCGACCGTCCTGTTCCATAGTAGCCACCAGGGTGCGCTCGCGAGCTAAAGTCCAGTCTTAAAGGGAATGTGTTGCCAGAAAAACATGTTTTTTTTAAAAAAATTAAACATTTAGTGTGTGGGTGATTAAACATTGTTCAAATGTTTTTGTTTTTTTTCGCGAGTCAGGAAATATTATAAATTATTTCTAATTTATAATACTACCCATTTTTGGTCACTAGATGGAGCTAGTTCCCAAAATTGCAGCATTGCAACATTGGGTTAAAAGCCCTCGCTCTAGTGAGCTCTCAGCTTCCCCCCCTCCTTTATCCTGGCTAGTGCCGGGATAAACGAGGGGTTTGAACGGTGTAACCTCCTACACTGTGTGTCGCCATTTTTTGAGCTAACACACAGCGTAGTAGGTTTACATACAGTAGTAAACACACAAACACGAACATACATTGAAAGCTCTTACCTGCTCCTGCCGCCGCGGCTCCCTCCGGCCCGTCCGCTCCGTTTGCTGCCGCTGGTCCAAGTGCACAAATCCGGAAGCCGCGACCGGAAGTAGTAATATTACTGTCCGGCCGCGACTTCCGGTCCACAGGAAAATGGCGCCGGACGGCGCCAATTTCGAATTGGACTGTGTGGGAGCGGCGCATGCGCAGTTCCCACACAGACGCCGTACACGGAAGTCAATGGGACGGGAGCCGTTCACAGTCCCTATGGGACTGTGGCTGCCGTGTTCCATGTCTGTATGTGTCGTTAATCGACACACACAGAAATGGAACAAAAAATGGCAGCCCCCATAGGGAAGAAAAAGTGTAAAAATAAGAAAAAGTAAAACACAAACACACAAATGAATATAAACGTTTTTAATAAAGCACTAACATCTTTAACATATAAAAAAATAATTTGTGATGACACTGTTCCTTTAAGGAGCCAAAGCGCAGAAAGATGGGAGATTGAGCTGATTGCTCCCAGAGCACCCTGGACTATAAGAAGGGCCCAGGCCCTTCCTGCCTTGCCTGAGCTTTGTTGTCGTTACCCTAGTCGGTCTATGCAAATGGTCTCCTAAGTGTTTTCCAGTTCCCAGTGTTTTCCGTTCCCGCTACCTATAACCTGTATCCCGTTCTATCCTGGTCAAGTGCCGTATCGAGTTGGAGTCGTGCTGTACTGAGTACTACACCTGTCCTGCTACACCATGCCTGGTGCCTGCCTGCTGCCTAAGTCCCAGCCGAGCCCGTCTTGCTACTGTCTGAGCTACCACAGGTACACCTATATGAACTATAGACTGTGACCTGTGTCCTACTGGCCAGCTGCCATACCGTCAAGGCGGTATGGCCGAGTGGGTCCACGTACCCAACGTGACAGAGCGTTTTTTTTTATTTTGAAGCTCAAATTTTGCTGAAATGGTTTGTGGCGCTATATTGCATTTGCAATGCTCCTGAGGGATCAAAACAGTGGAACCCCCCATAAATAACCCTATTTTGGAAACTATACCCCTTATGGAATTTACCTAGGGGTATAGTGAGCATTTTGGCCCCACAGGTGTTTTGCAAAATTAATTGGTAATAGGCCATAAAAATGGAAATTTTAATTGTTCCCATATAATGTAGTTTTAACTTAGAGTTTTTCATTTTCAGAAGGTTTTAAAGGAGAAAACCCCCCGAAATTTGTGAAGCATTTTCTCCTGAGCACAGAAATACCCCATATGTGTAATCTGTGCAGAGTACATTCAGGTATAATAAGGTGGTATAAAAAAAAAAAGGGTACATGAACAATAAAAGTAATAATCCATAGATGTGTGGTACACTTTGAAACACTCCTTTATGCACATGCAAGATTTTTCTGAACAGGTGTCGCACTGATAAGGAATGTCCTTTCTTATTCCCCTTTTGGAACACACGCTGCACCTTTTTTGGGACCTTCCCTTCTTTTCAGTTTGGGGAAAATCACTGGGAAAGTGCTGCCCTGGTACAATACAGATGCCCTCGATTCCAGCAGATGTGCTTGGGCCCTCCCCTTCCTGGTTTCCAAATAGTAATGCCTTGACAATCATCTCTTGAAACTGAAGAAATGTCCCTGTCCGGCCTGCACATCGGGATAGCACGTAAGCGTTTCACAATAACATTTGTAAAATGGGCACTGCCATTTTTTTATACCATGCCCTTGTCTTCCGCATTGCACTATACGGCTTCTGCACTTGATCTGAAAGATCAACCGGTCCCATGTATTTATTATATCCCTGGATGCAATCTGGCTTGGGGGTCTCTGTACTGGTACCTCGTACAGGGACAGGAGTGTTGCTGTTTCCATGTATTGTGTTCAAGATAAGGACATCGCTCTTGTCCTTGTACTTGACGAACAACATGTTCGCTGCATACTGCCCTGCTCTAACCCTTTCTGAGACTTTGGTCAAGCAGTGTTTTAGGGGGGCCACTCTGGTTTTTGCAGACTGTGCCGCATGCTGCAGTACTTCTGATGGAGAGGCATCTAAATAATGGGATGCTGGTGTAGAAGTTATCAACGTAAAGGTGGTAACCCTGGTCCAACAGTGGGTGCATCAAATCTCACACTATTTTCCTACTACCTCCCAGGACATGGGGGGCACTCTGGGGGTTCAATCCTGGAGTCCTTCTCTTTATAAACACGAAACCTGTGGGTGCACCCTGAGCTTCTAACTAACTCCTCCCACAGAGCTAGCTGATTGGCTTCAAGTAGAAGCATGTGACCATGTATTTTGCTCCTGTACAAAGTGAGAATATATTAACCCTTGCACAACATCACATTTAGGTATACATGAGATTTGCAGCAGAAAAAAGGAAATGCATATTGTTGCACACTTGGAACTCATGGTACCCAGAAAATACACAGGTATTTCATAGAGAGAACTCCTCAGCCACCCGACAACTTACATGCAGCAGCAGGGAGACTGTACCGGTACACTGCACAAGGTTTTTAAAACACCTACCATGGCTGCGATTGGTCGGTCTATGCAAACCGATCAATCATATTGATCGGGAGGTGTCACCACAGCCACCGGCATATGAATACAAGACAAAGTTTGGTGCTCTCCTAGACAGCACCAATCACCACCTAGCACTGTGCCCTGTGGCATAGTGATAGGTTCATGCCGAAAAAAGCTACAATTGGCTAGTCAGAATTGACCGGCCAATCGCAGCGATCTCTGGATGGGGGGGGGGCACGATTGCCACTTGGGCAATGAGTGAAGATGGCACTCAGACATGGTGGCTGTTTAACGCTCCAACGTAACTGTAGGTTGGATTGCGTTAATACCTTGGTGATAGCGACGTAATAGTATGTGACATGTCGCCAACTGTAATAAATTCTGCAGTAAATAAGTGAATGCGGATCTTATCACAATTTTTCTCATCCTCATGTCTATGGGGAAGAATCTCAATAAATCTGCAGCGAATTTGCAGCATAAATTGACACGATACGTGATAAAATTCTGCACCACAAATAAATTTTCGCACGTGTTTTCTGTGCATTTTAAAACCATTTAAAATGGTTTAATAAAAAATAGCACTCGTCCCGCATAAGACAAGCCCTCAAACTCCTATGTCAGCTGTGAAATGAAAATGTTAAGGCTCTTGGAAGTCGGTGATTTAAAAACTATTTTTTCCAGGAGATGTGCTATTATTGGGCAAAAGAAGTAAAACTATACATATTTGGTATCGCCATAACCATACAGACCCGTAGAATAAAAGTAACACATCAGTCCTGTCGCTCGATCAGCAGCGTTAAAATTAAAATGCAAAATCAATGGCACAATTGGTTTTTCTTTCATTCCCCAAACACACAAAATACAACTTCCCGTTTGTGAATGAGGAAGGAGTTTTGATAAGACAAAATATGGTCAAGGGAGAGTTAAGCGAGCAATGGCTTGCATGCCTTTTATTTAGGTGTGAAGAAGCTGTGAGATGCTGGATTTCAAACTAAAACATGACCACTTAGATGGGTCAAGAGAAAAAAAAATATTTGTGTATCAAAACTTTGAATCTTTCATATGGTTTCCCCCCCTGGCCCAAAAAAAACCACAAAAAAAACAGTGATTTGTCTGTAGCCATCTGTCACGGTGCGGGGTGTGGACCCACTGGGCCGTACCGCATAGCGGAATAGCATATGGCCAAACAGGCACAATGCAATGTCTGTAGTTCAGAAAGTGTACCTGAGGCAATGTAGACAGTAGCGGTAGATTCAGGCTAAAATGAGACTCCGACAGTAGACAGACACAGGGGGGTGGTACACAATAGATGCAGTGGAGGGCACAACATGACTCCGACTCTAGACGGCACAGAGGCACGGTAGCAAGGGATACAGGGTACAGGCAGCAGAAACGGGTAACACTGGGAACTGGAAATCACTCGGAGACCATTTACAATGACAAACTTTAGGTAACACAACAAGGCTCAGGCAAGGATCGAGAGGGCAGAGCCCCTATTATAGTCCAGAAGCATTCTTGGCTAATTGCAGTATTCTGCAACTGCGCGCGTACTGGCCCTTTAAGGTTGTGCACGCACCCTGCGGGAGACAGCATCTGGCTCAGGAAGTGAGTGCCGGCGTCTCTCAGGAGGGAGATGCCGCCGGGAACTTACTCGTTCATGGCCGCGGCCGTCAGAGGGTTAGTCAGGACGACGGTCCGCGGCCATAGACGTTACACCATCTTTAAAGGGAATGTGTTGCCAGCAAAACATGTTTTTTTTTTTTTAGTTAAACAATTAGTGTGTAGGTGATTAAACATTGTTCTAATTTTTTTTATTTTTTTCACGAGTCAGGAAATATTATAAATTGGATTCAATTTATAATATTTCCCAGCACTGGTCACTAGATGGAGCAATTCCCAAAATTGCAGCATTGCATGTGGTAAAGCAACCACATTGCGTTATGCTGCAAAATTGGGAAAAAATCCCTCGCTCTAGTGAGCTCTCAGAATCCCCCCCTCCTTTATCCTGGCTAGTGCCGGGAGAAACGAGGGGTTTGAACGGTCTAACCTCCTACACTGTGTGTCGCCATTTTTTGAGCTAACACACAGTGTAGAAGGTTTACATACACTAGTAAAACACACTGAAACACGAACATACATAGAAATCACTTACCTGCTCCAGTCGCCGCCGCTCCCTCCGGTCCGTCCGCTCCGTCCGCTCCGTCTGCTGCCGCTGCTCCATGTGCACAAGTCCGGAAGCCGCGACCGGAAGAAGTAATCTTACTGCCCGGCCGCGACTTCCGGTCCACAGGAAAATGGCGCCGGACGGCGCACATTTCAAATCGGACTGTGTGGGAGCGGCGCATGCGCCGTTCCCACACACACGACGTACACCATAGTGGATGGAAGGGGCCCCGTTCGCAGTCCCTATGGGACTGGAGCTACCGTATTCCATGTCTGTATGTGTCGTTAATCGACACATACAGAAATGGAAAAAAAAATGGCAGGCCCCAAAGGGAAGAAAAAGTGTAAAAATATAAAAAAGTAACACACAAACACACAAATAAATATAAACGTTTTTAATAAAACCCTAACATAAAACTGATATAAAAAAAAAAATGTTGGTGACACTGTTCCTTTAACTTGATTCTGATAACTTGCTGCAGCTTGATATCACACAATAAAAGCCTTTGAAAAGTCATTGAAAAAGTCAAGATAAGAGGTCTAGCCATTGTTTATTTAATGTGTTAAAAGGCTCTTGGAAGTCAGTGATATAAAAACTATTTTTTTTCCAGGAGATGTGCTATTATAGGGCATAAGTGGTAAAACTATACATATTTGGTATCGCCATAACCGTACAGACCCATAGAATAAAAGTAACACATTAGTACTGTCGCTCGATCAGGAGCGTTAAAATTAAAATGCAAAATCAATGGCACAATTGCTTATTTTTCATTTCCCCCAGATAAAGTGTATGAAAGTTGAATGTACCCCAAAAATTGTGCCATTGAGAAACACACAAAATACAACCTCCCGTTTGTGAATGAGGAAGGAGTTTTGATAAGACAAAATATGGTCAAGGCAGAGAAGAATATTAAGCGAGCAAAGGCTTGCATGCCTTTTATTTAGGTGTGAGGAGGCTGTGAGATGCTGGATTTCACACTAAAACATGACCACTTAGATGGGTCAAGAGGAAAAAAAATACTTGTGTATCAAAACTTTGGATCTTTCATATGATTTCCCCCCTGGCCCAAAAAAAACCCACAATAAAAAAACTGTGATTTGTCTGTCTCTATCATTGGTTTTGTGGGACTCAAAAAGAGATTTAGTCTCACATGTAAATTGCTACCAGACGTCCCGCTACTATCCACAGGGGGCTCTATGGGGGAACTATCTACAAGGAGCAATGTGTGTGTGGGACACAGTGTATGGTGCTATTATAATCAGGGACAGTGTATGGTACTATTATATTTATATTTAGGGCATAGTGTGTGGCATCATGAGAATTTTATCTTTGTTTATACAGATGTAGCCATCTGTCACGGTGCAGGATGTGGACCCACTGGGTCGTACCGCGTAGCGGGATAGCAGCTGGCCAAACAGGTACTATGCAATGTCTATAGTTCAGAAAGGGTACCTGAGGCAATGTAGACAGTAGCGGTAGATTCAGGCTAAGATGAGACTCCGACAGTAGACAGACGCCAGGCGGGGTGCGACACAATAGATGCAGCGGAGGGCACAATACGACTCCAACTCTAGACGGCACAGAGACATGGTAACACGGGATACAGGGTACAGGCAGCAGGAACGGGTAACACTGGGAACTGGAAAACTCTAGGAGACCATTTGCAATGACAATCTTTAGGTAACACAACAAAGCTCAGGCAGGATCGAGAGGGCAGAGCCCCTTTTATAGTCCTGAAACATTCTGGGCTAATTGCAGTATTCTGCAACTGTGCACGTACAGGCCCTTTAAGGCCGAGCACGCGCGCCCTGCAGGAGTCAGTGTCCGGACCAGGATGTGAGTGTCGGCATCTCTCAGGAGGGAGATGTTACCGGGAACTTCCTCGTCCATGGCCGCAGCCGTCAGAGGGTAAGTCAGTACGACGGTCCTCGGCCATAGACGTTACAGTATCCCTCCTCTTACTCCCCCTCTTCTTGGGGCCAGACCGGGAGAGAAACTTCTTTACGAGGGCAGGAGCACTGATGTTCTCCTCTGGCTCTCAAGACCTCTCTTCTGGACCAAATTCCCTCCAACCCACCAAATAAAACGTCATTTATCCTACTTCCTTGGTGGCCAGGATCTCCCTCACCTCGAATGTCCCTGACGAGCCGCCAGGAGCCACTGGAACTAGGAGTCCTGGAGTAGCAGTTCATGACCACAGGCTTCAGCAGGGAGACATGAAGGAGTTTGGGATCTTTATGGTGGGGGGCAGCCGAAGCTTGTAAGAGACAGGATTTATTTGCTGCAGAATCTCGAAGGGTCCGAGGAACCTGGGGGCAAACTTGCAAGATGGCACCTTCAGCTGGATATTCTTGGAAGACAGCCAGACCTTGGTACCTGGAAGAAACTGGGGAGGTTCTCATTTTCTAGTGTCTATCTTTTTTTTCATGCGGTAGACCGCCAGCAGAATAGAAGATCGGGTCTGCTGCCACATCTGCAGAAAGTCCCTGAAGGTATAGTCAGCTGCGGGCACCTGGGACATAGTAGAAACAGGAAGAGGTATTTGTGGATGTTGGCCGTAGAAAATGAAGAACGGACTGGAGGTGGTGGACTCACTAGTATGGTTGTTATAAGAGAACTCAGCCCAAGGAAGCAGCTTCACCCAGTCATCATGCTGTCTGGAGATAAATTTCCGCAGATAGTTCTCCATAATCTAATTAACCCTCTCGACTTGACCATTGGACTGGGGATGGTAGGCCAAGGAGAAGTCCAATTTTAAACCCAAGAGACTGCAGAGTGCTCTTCAGAACTTTGAGGTAAACTGAACCCCTCGATCCGAGACAATATGCAGAGGCAAGCCGTGGAGGCGAAAGATTTGTTGGACGTCGAGGCCGGCAAGTCGGGAAGCAGAAGGCAGACCAGTCAGTGGAACAAAATGAGCCATCCTTTAAAATCGATCCACTACCACCCTGATCACACTGCATCCAGTAGAGAGAGGCAGATCTGTGACAAAGTCCATTGCAATATGTCGCCAGGGGGCATCGGGCACAGGCAGTGGCTGGAACAGACCAGCCGGTCTGAAGTGGGCAACTTTATTTGCTGCGCATACCATACATGTGGAGACAAAATCTGTGACATCTTTGGGCAGCATGGGCCACCAGAACTGATGGGCAATTAGGTCTTGGGTATTACGGGCACCCGCGTGACCTGCCAGTTTGGAACTGTGACCCCAGAGGAGGATTCTTCCTCTGTCTGCCAGACGTACAAAGGTCCTTCCCGGAGGAATGCCTCTAACTTGCAGAGGGTTGACAGAGATGATGCAGGAAGGGTCAATGATATTCTGTGGGGACTCCACAGTGTCCTCTGTCTCGAAGGACCTAGACAATGCATCGGCCCTCACATACTTGTCGGCAGCGCGGTAGTGGAGCTCAAACTGGAACCGAGCGAAGAACAGTGACCACCAGCCATTGGGCCGTCTGGAGATAGGTGAGGTTCTTGTGGTCCGTGAAGACCAGGATTGGATGAGCTGCGCCCTCTAGTAGGGGTCTCAAATCCTGCAGGGCCAACTTGATGGCCAGTAAATCCCGATCCCCAATCGAGTAGTTGCGCTCTGCGGCAGAAAAAAGCTTAGAGTAGTAGCCACATACCACAGTCTTGCCTTTTGAACCTCTCTGGAACAGAAGTGTGCCAGCAACAAGAGAGGAGGCATCCACCTCCAACGAAAACTGTAGGGACAAATCAGGATTATGAAGGATTGAGGCTGACGTGAAGGCCTTTTTAAAGCTCTTGAATGTGGCCTCTGCTTCTGGAGTCCACACCTTGGCATTCATGCCCTTTTTGGTGAGGGTAGAGATGGGGGCTGTCAGTGAGGAGAATTTGGGAATTAACAGTCGGTAGAAGTTGGCGAATACCAGGAAGCGTTGTATGGCTCTTAAGCCCTTAACACAGACATAGCGGAGATGACGGAAAATGTCATTGACGAATTCTTGAAAAATCGCAGAGGCGTTACATAGGCCGAAGGGCATAACCAGTTATTTGCAGTGGCCATCACGTGTATTAAATGCTGTCTTTCACTCGTCACCCTGACAAATCCGGATTAGATTGTAGGCCCCCTGCAGGTCTAGTTTGGAAAAAAATGTTGCCCCCGTATGCAATCAAATAGTTCAGAGATTAAAGGTAATGGGTATCTGTTCTTTACCGTGATCTGGTTGAGGCCCTGGTAGTCAATGCAGGGTTGGAGGGATCCGTCTTTCTTTTTCACAAAGAAAAACCCGGCCCCGGTCGGGGATGAGGATTTGCGTATGAAGCCCCTCTCTAGATTCTCCTTAATATAGGCAGACTTTGACTGGGTCTCAGGTAAGGAGAGAGGGTATACTCTACCGTGAGTGGGAGATGAATCAGGAACCAAGTCAATAGGACAATCATACGCTCGATGTGGTGGCAACATCTCCGCCTCCTTCTTGTCGAAGACATCCGAGAACTAAGAGTAGCAAGAGGGCAACCCTGCCAATGACTGATGCAGAGGAGGTTGAAGCGGATGGATATGCCCCAGACAGTGGTTGAGGCACTTGGGACCCCACTGGAGTACCTCTCCGGAGTTCCAGTGCAGGACTGGGGCGTGTAGACGGAGCCAAGGCAAACCCAGCAGCATGGGGTTGACGGCCTTGGCTAGGACAAACAGGGAGATGAGCTCAGAATGAAGGGCTCCCACTTGAAGCCTCAGCGGCTTGGTCACAGACAATATTGTGTCGGGCAGCGATAGTCCATCTACTGAGGCAACGGTCAACGGCTTCTCCAGAAGGGTAGTGGGAAAGTGAAGAAGATCCACAAGGTCTTTACGTATAAAATTGGCTGCAGAGCCAGAGTCCAGATGGGCAGAGACCAGATGGGGCCTCTTGCCAGCGACAATAGTCACAGGGATGAACAGCTTGGAGGAGAGTTTTCTGTCAAATGCTGTGTCGCCCAGGGTTGTCTCTCCAACCAATCCTAGGTGTTGGAGTTTTTTGGCTTCTGGGGACACAGAAGCACGACATGGCCAGCGAGGACGCAATATAGACAGAGACCTGAAGTGCACCTGAGCTGTTTCTCCTGGACAGATAGTTTAAGCTGATCTACCTGCATCGGAACCTCGGGTGAAGCAGCAGATGAGAACAAGGGGTTGCTGGAAGTTGGGAGCCAACTGAGGAAGCCTTCTCCCTTGATGAACCTCTTGGGATCTTTCTCTGAGCCTCATGTCCACCCTGGTGGCAAGTAAGATTAGGTCGTCCTAGGTAGGTGGTAGATCACGAGCAGCTAGTTCGCCTTTGATCTCTGATGACAGACCATGCCAGCAGGAAGCTACCAAGGCCTCGTTGCTCCAGGACAGCTCTCCTGCCAGGGTCCAGAACTGGATGGTGAACCAGCTCATGGAGGTGTTCTCCTGACCAAGGTTCAGTATAGAAGTAGCCGCCGACGAGACTCGTCCAGGCTCCTCGAACATAGTGCGGAATACCCGCACGAACCCCTGGAAGTCTCGTGTGTTGGGTCCCAGCCGTTCCCAGAACCTGGTGCCGTCTGAGGGAAATGCTCTGCATGCAGGGTGAAGTGGATATGACACTGGTTGAGAAATCCCCTGCACGCACTTGCATCTCCATAGAAATTAGGTGGTAGTGGCAGCGAGAACCGAGGATCAGAACCGGCGCTGCCAGGAGTTGTAGCAGGAGGATCAATCAGAGAAGCTGGAACAGGAGCAGAGAAGCAAGCAGCTAGTGCCCCTAGCTGTATTGCCATGGAATCTACTGCCACAAGAAGTTGATACTGTCGTGTTCGCAGGTCCTGCAGGTCCGCCTGCATGGCTTGGGAGGGTGACAGGCCCTTGAATTGACCAGCGGGTCCATGGCCTGAGCGTACTGTCACGGCGTGGGGTGTTGACCCACTGGGCCGTACCGCGTAGCTGGATAGCAGCTGGTACAAAGCAATGTCTATAGTTCAGAAAGGGTACACTGTAGACAGTAGCGGTAGATTCAGGCTAAGGTGAGTTTCCGACAGTAGACAGACACCTGGTGGGGCGCGACACAATAGATGCAGCGGAGGGCACAACACGACTGCAACACTAGACGGCACAGAGGCATGGTAGCACGGGATACAGGGTACAGGCAGCAGGAACGGGTAACACTAGGTACTGGAAAACACTCGGAGACCATTTGCAATGACAAACTTTAGGTAACACAACAAGGCGCAGGCAAGGATCGAGAGGGCAGAGCCCCTTTTAGAGTCCCGAAGCTTTCTGGGCTAATTGCAGTATTCTTCAACTGTGTGCGTACTGGCCCTTTAAGGCTGTGCACGCGACTTGCGGGAGACAGTGTCCTGATCAGGAAGTGAGTGCCATCTACTCTCAGGAGGGAGATGCCACCGTGAACTCACTCGTCCATGGCCGCAGCCGTCAGAGGTTAAGTCAGGACGACGGTCCGCGGCCATAGACGTTACAACATCTTTAACTTGATTCTGATAACTTGCTGCAGCTTGATATCACACAACAAAAGCCATTGAAAAGTCATTGAAAAGGTCAAGATAAGAGATCTAGCCATTGTTTATTTAATGCGCTAAAAGTCAAGGTAAAGATGGCTACATCTGTAGGTGCAGAAATGTTTGAAAAGTGAGAAGTTGAAGACATGTGAGCGGAAAACTGCAGAAATGGGCCGTGGCCCGAAGAAGTAGTCATAGAGGTCTGGACAGTATGGAGAAGAAAAGAGAAAAAGAACAACTAGAATCTAACATAGTCACCGGTGAGTCACTTAAAGAGGTTATCCAGGGACCAAAAATTGCTTTGCATTCATATTTTTATGTAAAAAGAAGTCACTCACTAATCTAAAAATTCGGTACTAAATGGTGCCGTTCACACCCGGTGAACTGTTCCCGGAAGCCCTGGAGCTTTTCTAATATTGATTAAGCGCCGACACGTCCCCACGTGACTGAGGGCTTGCTTCCTGTTCTGTTTGTGTCGGCGTGTTATCAATGGCATGACCGTAAGAGTCTGTCACACTGCCTATTGCTGGAGTCCCCGAGCAGAGCATCAGCTAGCGCTTTGCTCGGGACTCCAACATTGCTCCCGACATTTGGTCAGTGACTTCAGGGGTTTCCTATAGCTGCAGTTTCCGAGCAGAGCATCAGCTGATGCTCTGCCTGGGGACTCCAGCATTGCTGCAAACTTTACTGTCAATGTCCATATACGGACAGTGACGTCGACATCAGTAGTGGAGTCCCCGAGCAGAGCATCAGCTGATGCTCTGCCCGGGGACTCCAGCATTGCTGCCAACGGCACTGTCACTGTCCATATTTGGACAGTGATGTCGGCAGCAGTATGGGAGTCCCCAGGCGTAGCATCAGCTGATGCTCTGCTCGGGGACTCCAGTACTGCTGCCAAAGTCACTGTCCCTATATGGACAGTGACTTCAGGGGTGCCCTATCGCTAGACTCCCCGAGCAGAGCATCAGCGGATGATAGAACCTGTAGATTCTGCCACACACAGTCCCCCTAGTAGATAGTGTCACACAGCCACCCCAGTAGATAGTGCCACACAGCTTCCTCCTTGTGTATAGTGCCACACAGCCCCCCTGTATAGTGCCATACAGCCCCTCTTGTATATAGTGCCACACATCCCCCCTTGTATATAGTGCCTCACAGTCCCCTCTTGTATATAGTGCCACACAGCCTTGCCTGTAGAAAGTGCCACACAGCCCCCTTCCCTTGTAGATAGTGCCACACAGCCCTCTACAGATAGCGCCAGACATAGCCCCCATGTAGATAGCGCCACACACAGCCCGGTGTTGATAGCGCCCCACAGACCTCCCCCTTGTAAACAGTGCCATAAATACCCCCTAGTAGATAGTGCCACACAGCCCTCCCAGTAGATAGTGCCACACAGCTCCCTCCTTGTGTTTAGTGCCACACAGACCCCCTGTATAGTGTCATACAGCCCCCTATTGTATATAGTGCCACACAGCCCCTATTGTATATAGTGCCACACAGCCCCCCTTTTATATAGTGCCTCACAGTCTCCTCTTGTATATAGTGCCACCTGCCTCCCTTGTAGAAAGTGGCACACAGCCCCCTTCCCTTGTAGATAGTGCCACACAGCCCTCTGTAGATAGCACCAGACACAGCCCCCTGTAGACTGCACCTCACACAGCCCCATGTAGATAGCGCCACACCCAGCCCGGTGTTGATAGCGCCCCACAGACCTGCCCCTTGTAAACAGTAACATAAAGCCCCCCCCAATATAGTGCCACACAGCCCCCTATTATATATAGTGCCACACAGCACCCCCTTATATAGTACCACACAGCCCCCTCTTGTATATAGTGCCACACAACCTCCCTTGTAGAAAGTGCCACACAGCCCCCTTCTCTTGTAGATGCCACACAGCCCTCTGTAGACTGCGCCACACACAGCCCCATGTAGATAGCGCCACTCACAGCCCTATGTTGATAGCGTCACACAGACCTTCCCCTTGTAAATCGTGCCATGAAGCCCACCCTAGTAGATAGTGGCACACAGCTCCCCCTTGTATACAGTTCCACCCTGCACCCCTTGTATATAGTGCCACCCTGATCCCCCCTTGTATATAGTGCCACAGAGCCTCCCCTTGTATATAGTGCCATGCTGTCCCACCCCTTGTATTTAGTGCCACCCTGCTCTCCCCTTGTATATAGTGCCACACAGCCCCTTAGAATATACTGCTATCCTGCTTCCCCTTGTATATAGTGCCACACTGCCCCCTTGTATATAGTGCCACCCTGCTCTCCCCTTGTATATAGTGCCACCCTACTCCCCACCTTGTATATATTGCCAGACAGTCCCCCTTGTATATAGTGCCACCCTACTCCCCCTTCTATATAGTGCCACACAACCCCCCTTTGTACATAGTGCCACCCTTCTCCCACCTTGTATATAGTGCCACCTTGCTCCCCCTTGTATATAGGTTCACCCTGCTCGCACCATGTATATAGTGCCACCCTGCCCCCCCTTGTATATAGTGCCAGTTGACTACCCACAATGGATAGATGATACTGTATTTTGAATTTAACTAATTCAGATGCCGGGTATTTTGGCGATTCAGGCACAGTTTACTTGCTTTTAGTACATGATTGTTAAACGGTTATAACTTGGGCTATTGACGTGACTTTTGCTGCATTTGCAACCATTGGAAACCGATCTTTTTCTATAATTTTTATACACAAAATGTATTTATATTTGAATTATAAGGCTTATAATCTGAAAAAAATGTTAAAAAATTAATACTTTTTAAAATTTTAGTACATTTTTTTAGTAATCATATAGTGTGGCGTAAAATAGAATATTCGTGTTTCTCATCATCTACTATTAATTCTAATCTATTACATATTCAATTGAGGGTAATTTGGTCGGTGCTAGCACTACGGCATTAATTGACAGGGGAGTTATTTTCTGTTATTTTTTCATTAAATTACACAGCAGCCCCAGTTATTTAGTGACAATTGTCATTGTTAGGGCTGTGCTGGGTCTATTTAAAACCCGCAACTCTCTCCTATTAGCGGCATCCAGGCGATCACTCATGTGGTTACTACTACCTATAGAGGCAGCACTATATTCGATGTGTCAGTAAATATGTAACTGTTGGAATTTGTACAAGTTGCGCTATATGTGATGGACGATCTAACCACTGTTGCTAATAGATGACAAATAGACGACAATATTTGGACCTCCTTGAAATATCTCTGGTTATTAAAGTATATGTTGTTGACAGCTACATGCTTTAAGTGGGCCTAAAGGTGATCCTGAACTGCCACCCTTTGAAATCTAGTGATGGCTCGTCCCATTTGTCGATTTGGACTTTGCCTTACTCAGGTTGTATTTACAAAACCGCAGTAAAATGCGTGCTGTTTTCCTGCATTACAGAATATCGGCCCGTGTAAATACATCCTGTTTCCACAGCACATAACTTTCTATATACATTGTACATTGTTGATGACTTTTATGGGACCTTCTCGGTAACGTGACTTGATATAAATGTGCTGTAATCACTTAAATCGTCTGCAGAGCTCCTGTTCATAACTGGCATCTACCACTATATGGTCACTACATGGTGGTAGTATTGGTCTTTGTATAGTGGTTTTTATTCAGTAACAGTATGGCGGTATTATTCAGTCACTATGTGGTTATGGTGTGGTGGTATTATTTAGTAACAATATGGGGGTATTATTCTGTCACTATGTGGTTATGGTGTGGTGGTGTCACGGTCACATGGTATGTGGACCCACTAGGCCGCTCCGCCGTAGCGCGGAGGCAGCTGACCAGGTCACAGTCTGTATGAAAGTCAATAGCAGATAGCAATGCTTGGGTACCTGAAGTAGTCCAGACAGTGGCTGTGGCTTCAGCACGGATGGAGGCCAGTGCGGCAGGTAGCGCCAGACGTGGCGGGTAGTATCCGATGCAGCAGAAGACACTGGACGTGGCAGAAGACACTGGACATGGCAGAAGACACTGGACATGGCAAACGACAGCAGGTGCAGTAGACACGACTCCAACACTAGTAGGCACAGGAACAAGAACAATATGGAATACAGAAACGGGTAACAGGGCACGGGTAACAACTGGAACGGGGAAACACTAAGGGACCATTTGCGAGACAGACTGGGATAGACTAACAATGCTCAGGCAAAGATCAGAAGGCCTGGGGCCTTTTTAGAGACCAGGAAATCATGGCAGTTTATGATGATGAGGATTTCCTTTGTGCGCACGCTGACCCTTTAAGGCCGGGCACGAGCGTGCGCGCGCACCATATGGGACACAGCAGAACGGAGCGGAAGTGAGCGCTGGCGTCTCATGGGAAAAAGATGGGGACCAGCGCTCACGGATCCATGGCTGCGGGCGTCGGGAGGTGAGTAAACCCGACGGCCCGCGGCCATGGACGCTACAGTATCCCCCCTCTTACGCCCCCTCTTCAAGAGGCCAGAGCGAGAGAGGAACTTTTTAATAAGAGCAGGAGCACTGAGGTTCTCTTCTTGCTCCCAGGACCTCTCCTCAGGACCAAACCCTCTCCAGTCCACCAAATAGAAAGTCCTTCCTCCTACCCTTTTTGCAGTCCAGGATCTCCTTTACCTCGAATACATCAGAAGGACCGCTGGGAGCAACTATGGAACTAGAAGTCTTGCTGAAGCGGTTCAGGACCACTGGTTTCAGGAGGGGCACATGGAAGGAGTTGGGGATTCTGAGGGTAGGAGGCAGCCGCAGCTTATAGGAGACAGGGTTGATTTGTTGTAGAATCTCGAAAGGACCAAGGAACCTGGGAGCAAATTTGCATGAGTGCACCTTCAAGCGAATGTTTCGAGAGGACAGCCAGACTTTAGTCCCCGGAAGATACTGAGGCGACTCTCTTCTCTAGTATCTGCTTTTCGCTTCATGCGATCTACTGCCAGCAAAATAGAGGACCGGGTCTGTTGCCAGATTTGCAGGAAGTCCCCATATGCAGAGTCTGCAGCAGGTACCAGAGATGAAGTCGACACGGGAAGAGGGACTCTAGGATGTTGACTGTATACAATGTGAAATGGAGTGAATGTGGTGGACTCACTTGTGTGGTTGTTGTATGAGAACTCTGCCTATGGAAGAAGCTGTACCCAGTTATCGTGCTGTGAAGAAATGAAGTGGCGGAGATAATTCTCCATGATCTGGTTGATCCTCTGATCTTGCCCATTGCACTGGGGGTGGTAAGCTGAGGAAAAGTCCAAACTCACATCCAGGAGTTTACAGAGGGCTCTCCAGAACTTAGAGGTAAACTGAACCCCCTGGTCGGACACAATGTGAAAAGGTAAGCCATGCAAGCGAAAAATGTGTTGAATGAAGAGACTCGCCAGTTGGGGAGCAGAAGGTAGGCCGGTCAGCGGGATAAAATGTGCCATCTTAGAGAACCGGTCCACCACCACCCAGATGGTGTTGCATCCTGCTAAGAGAGGAAGGTCTGTGATGAAGTCCATTGCAATGTGCTGCCAAGGGGCATTGGGTACAGGCAGAGGTTGAAGCAGGCCGGCAGGCTTGGAGTGAGAAACTTTGTTAGAGGCACACACCGTGCAAGAAGAGACAAAGTCCAGAACATCTTTAGGTAGCGTGGGCCACCAGAAGTGCCGAGCAATCAGGTCTTGGGTTTTACAGACACCAGCGTGCCCAGCCAGTTTAGAACTGTATCCCCAGCGGAGAATTCTTCTCCTGTCTGCCAACCGAACAAAAGTTCTCCCCGGAGGGATGTCTGTAATCTGCAGCGGATTAGCGGTGACAACGCAAGATGGGCCTATGATAGTCTGAAGGTACTCTACCGTGTCCTCCGTCTCAAACGATCTGGACAGGGCATCGGCCCTCACATTCTTGTCAGCGGGACGGTAGTGGAGCAGAAACTGGAAACGGGTGAAGAACAGAAACCACCTGGCTTGACGAGAATTCAGTCTTTGAGCGGACAGAAGGTAGATACGGTTCTTGTGGTCGGTGTAGCTCAAGATGGGGTGAGCTGCACCTTCTAGAAGATGTCTCCACTCCTCCAGATGGCCAGTAGCGCCCGATCTCCAATAGAGTAATTGCGCTCAGCAGAAGAAAACAGTCTTGAGTAGTAGCCACATACTACTGCCTTTCCTTTGGAGCTCCTCTGGAACAGAAGTGCACCTGCACCAACAGAGGAAGCGTCCACTTCCAGGGAGAACTGCCGAGATACGTCAGGGTGATGGAGGATCGAAGCTGAAGTGAAGGCTTTCTTGAGGCTAATGAATGCGGACTCTGCCTCTGGAATCCACACGTTGGCGTTCACACCCTTCTTGGTAAGGGTAGAGATGGGAGCCGTCAGAGATGAAAAGTTCGGAATACACTGCCGGTAGAAATTGGCGAATCCCAGGAACCATTGTATGGCCCTTAGGCCTTGAGGACGTGGCCACTCCAGGACAGACTTTAGTTTCTCAGGGTCCATCTTAAAACCTTGATCCGAGATGATGTAGCCCAGGAAGGGCAAAGACTTCTTTTCAAGGACGCACTTCTCCAACTTGGCATATAAGCTATTCTCTCTTAGTCGCAGAACAACTTGAAGGACATGCCTCCGATGGGTCAACGGATCTGGGGAAAAAAAATCGAACTATCATGGAGATAAACAACAACACAGACATAGAGGAGATCTCAAAAGATATCATTGACGAATTCCTGAAATACAGCGGGAGCGTTACACAGTCCGAAGGGCATCACTAGGTATTCGTAGTGCCCATCGCGGGTGTTAAATGCAGTCTTCCATTCATCACCCTGGCTAATCCAGATTAGATTATAAGCCCCCCGTAGATCTAGCTTCGAAAATTTTTTGGCTCCTCGTATGCGATCAAACAGCTCGGATATAAGTGGCAACGGGTATTTGTTCTTGACCGTGATCTGGTTGAGACCACGGTAGTCAATGCAGGGTCGAAGAGATCCATCTCTCTTTTTAACGAAGAAGAAGCCTACCCCAGCCGGGGAGGAAGATTTTCGAATAAAACCCCTCTCCAAATTCTCCTTGATATAGGCTGACATAGATAAAGTCTCTGGCAAGGAGAGAGGATATACTCGTCCACGGGGAAGAGAAGCATTAGGAACCATTTCAATCGGACAGTCATAATTCCGATGTGGAGGCAACGTCCCAGCCTCTCGTTTGCAGAAGACATCCGCAAAACTGGCTTACTGAGATGGTAGAGTGGAGAGTGATTGAGGCAGAGGGGGCATAACAGGACGGACCTGTGAAAGGCAATGGCTATGGCATCTGGAACCCCATTGAAGAACCTCTCCGGAATTCCAGTCAAGGACCGGGGCGTGTAGGCGGAGCCATGGCAGACCCAGCAGGATAGGATTGATAGCCTTAGGTAGTACCAGGAATGTGATCTGTTCTGAGCGAAGAGCTCCGACATGTAGTGTCATTGGCTCCGTGATGAGCATTATCGGATCGGGCAATGGTAGACCATTCACAGAGGCAACAGCCAGGGGTCTCTCCAGACGGACTGTGGGTAGGCGTAAACTATCCACTAGATCCTGCTGGATGAAATTAGCAGCCGCTTCAGAGTCAAGATAGGCGGAGAAAGGATGTGACTTTTCTCCAGAGACGATGGCCACAGGAATCGATAATCTGGAAGAGGTTTTAACGTTTGGAGATGTTCCACCTAGAGTTGCCTCTCCAACCAACCCTAGGTACTGGAATTTCCGGGTTTCTGTGGGCATTGGCGCACAAAATGACACTTAAGGCCACAATACAGACATAGTCCAGAGGTGCGTCTGCGCTGCTTTTCCTGTTCAGATAACTGGACTCCTGCATGGGTTCTTCAGGTAGCGCACTAGGGGAAGACAATAATGGTCTCTGGACCGAGGATGCTGGTCTGTGGACCCAGCTCTCCTGTCGAACCTTTTGAGTGCACTCCCGGATTCTCATATCAATGCGGGTGGCTAACAGGATGAGGGCATCCAAGGTAGAAGGAAGGTTGCGGGCCGCCAATTCGTCCTTGATGTGCGAGGACAGTACCTGCCCGAAGGTTGCCACCAGTGCCTCATTGTTCCATGCCAGCTCGGCTGCTAGGGTACGGAAGGAGATAGCATACTCCCCTACTGTGGAGCCCTCTTGCTTGAGGGTCAACAGAGTGGCTGCGGCAGAGGATGTTCGACCCGGCTCCTCGACCACGGCACAAAAGGACTGCAGGAACAAGGCAAGGTCCGAAGATACAGGTCCTTGTTGCTCCAAGAATGGGTTCGCACATGCGAGGGCCTTGCCAGCGAGGAGGGAGATAATAAACGCCATTTTGGCCTCCTCGGAGGGGAAGAGATGAGGCCGCAGCCTAAAATGAACCGTGCATTGATTAAGAAATCCTCTACATGCTCTTGGATCACCGTCGTAGCGAGGAGGAAGAAGCAGAGGAACTGTGGATCCGGAACAAACAGGAGGAGTAACGGGCAGTGGCACAGCCACAGCCTCAGGAGGAAGAACCGGGGGTGGAACAGTGAGTAGATCCATGCGGACCAGGATATAATTCACAGCCTCAAGGAGTTGATCCTGACGTGTGCGTAAGTCATGCATCTCTGTCTGTAACTTCTGGACTGCGGTCTTGGGCTGGCTAGCGGGTTCCATGGCCTGAGCGTACTGTCACGGTCACAGGGTATGTGGACCCACTAGGCCGCTCCGCCGTAGCGGGGAGGCAGCTGACCAAGTCACAGTCTGAACGAAAGTCAATAGCAGATAGCAATGCTTGGGTACCTGAACTAGTTCAGACGGTGGCTGGGGCTTCAGCACGGATGGAGGCCGGTGCGGCAGGTAGCGCCAGACGTGGCGGGCAGTATCTGATGCAGGAGAAGACACTGGACATGGAAAAAGACACTGGACGTGGCAAACGACACTGGACATGGCAGAAGACACTGGACGTGGCAGAAGACACTGGACGTGGCAAATGACAGCAGGTACAGTAGACACGACTCCAACACTGGTAGGTACAGGAACAAGAACAATACGGAATACAGGAACGGGTAACAGGGCACGGGTAACAACTGGAACGGGGAAACACTAACAATATGGGGGTATTATTTAGTCACTATGTGGTTATGGTGTGGCTATATTTTTCAGTAACAATATGGGGGTATTATTCAGTCGCTGTGTGGTTATGGTGTGTCGGTATTATTTAGTAACAATATGGAGGTATTATTCAGTCAATATGGGGTTATGGTGTGGCAGTATTATTCAGAAACAGTGTGGGGGTATTATTCAGTCACTATGTGGTAATGGGGGTGGCAGTATTATTCAGTAACAGCATGGTGGTATTATTCAGTAACAGTATGATGGTATTATTCAGTCACTGTGTGGATATGTTGTGGTGGTATTATTCAGTAACAGTTTGGGTGTATTTTTCAGTCACTGTGTGGTTTTGGTGTGGCAGTAATATTCAGTAACAGTACAGAGTATTATTCAGTCACTATGTGGTTGAGGTGTGGAGTTATTATTTAGTAACAGTATGGAGGTATTATTCAGTCACTATGTGGTTATGGTGTGTGGTATTATTCAGTAACAGTATGGGGGAATTATTCGGTCACTGTATGGATATGGTGTGGCAGTATTATTCAGCAACAGTATGGAGGTATTATTCAGTCACTATGTGGTTATGGTGTGGCAGTACTATTCAGTAACAGTATGGGGGTATTATTCAGTCACTGTATGGATATGGTGTGGCGGTATTATTCAGTAACTGTATGGAGATATTATTATGTCACTATGTGGTTATGATGTGGCGGTACTATTTGGACCTTATATTGTGTTATTATTGGTAATATTTATCTTATATTAGTGAGCTGTGTTCAGTAACAGTATGCAGGTAATATTTCATCTGGTATAGTGGTATGGTACAATAACTGCATATGTATGTAGATAATTTTTTTGTGTGAGGGGGGGCGGGACATTTGCTTTTGTGGCTTGCAGCACTCCTGTACGTCTTAGAAATCAGCGATACAATTCTCTGCACACCGTCTGCTGAATCTGCATTATTGATACAGTAAGGCTGTGTTCACATCAGTGTTGGGTTTCCATTGATTGGTTCCGCCAGACCTTTCCACCGGAAGGACCCATCAGCGGAACGGCAAATGGAAACCAATGCTTCCGTTTACATTACCATTGATTATAATGGTAATGCTTCCGTTGCAAATGGCTTCCGTTTGCCTTCATTCCGTAAGGTATTCGTTTTCTGGAGTAAATCAATAGCGCAGTCGAAAAAAAACCTGAAACCTTATGGAAACCATTAGCAACGGAAACATTACAAATGAAATCAATGTTAATGCAAACGGAAAGCTATGGTTTCAAGTTGGTTTGCATTCATGTGTTCCCCTGAAGTAAAGATATGACAGAAGCCATCAATGGAACCGCGACGCAGATGTGAATAGTCTCTAATTCAGAATTTAAGGCCCCACTTTAAGCTTTGCCAAGGGCCACGCTGTCTAAAACCGGCCCTGCTTACTTTCCTTCCAAACTAGGCTTGCCCCTTCCCTCCCTCTCCCAATACAAAGCATAGATGTATATCAACAACTTGTCCAGAAAATATGTAATTTTCATAATGTCATTACCTTAATCTATCTAAAATCTCCAGTTTAGAATTTGCCACCTAAGATTATTGGTAAATCTATATCATTTTAACGTTATTTGTAATTTGGGATAAATGAACTCATGACAAATGTGATCAATATGTGCACTCCAATAGCATTGGTACTGCGGGCTAGGTACGTTCAGAGAGAGAAAACGTCCCCCCATAAATTATCACATAGGCAGCTCCATAATATATCAAAACACAGAGCAGAGAAAAGAGCATATAGCCAGAAATATATGTAGAAAATAGATATTTTATTAACATATATAATCAAAAATTTAAAAAAAATTTTTAATATATATATTGAAAGGACAAGACTCTAGTAAAAAGGTTAGGAGCGATTACTATCAATTATAGTACAAGGTAGGTTAGCAGTGCTACCAAATATCTGATCCAATTCATACATTCAAATAAAGAATTCCCCTTTAAAGAGTAGAGGATCAATTGAAAAAGTGTGCACAGTCTATGTTTAAGTTTAAAGCGACCAAGAGGATTCAAAGATCCTTATAAAGTGCTAGTGCATAAAGATAGGTGAAACAGATGGCAGCAGCTTACCAATAGTATAATGTAGTGATAATCAGTACTCGCTCCAGCACATAAGCCCCAACGCACGTTTCGCTGACAAATTGCTTCCTCAGGGGGAGATATGCGTGTATATGTACTATGCCTTGCTACCCTTTTATAGTGTGGTGTATCTAGGAACAGTAACGACGGTTCTCGGCGCATGCCCCGTGACTCGACCGGAAGCGAGGACTGCCCCACTTCCGTCTCCAGGCGCTGGAGCGCACATCCGGATTCCCGACGCGTAACGGGAGTTCCGGGCATGCGCAGTGCACCATCGGAGACGAAGCGGGGACAGCGTCACACCAGCAGCTGACACGGGCATTCGCACTCATCGTATTGCAGGACTTCAAATATGTAAGTAGAGTAATGTCTGTTTGGGTGTAATTATTTATGTGTGTTCACAAAAGCAATGCCCAACTAACCTCACATAGACATGAAAAAAATGTCTTTGAGTCTGAACAGGTTATAAGAGGATATATAGCTGTTATACTAGGAAATAAGAATTTAATTAGATAGAAGCACTAGCCTACCATAATATATGATGCAATAATATATGGATGTAGTGAAAAAGTGAGTGAAATTATAGTAAATAATACAGGAGATAGTACTATTCATCATCTTAGCACATTTAGTGTATGTATATATCACCATACCCCCCCTTTTTTATTTTTGGTCAGATATTATTAATATTGTATAATTGCCACTTTGTATATATCAATAGCTTGCGCTATTGTCTTATTGTTTTATTCTTTTTATCACAACTATTTATCATTTTTTACTATCTTTCTTCTTCCTTTTTTTACTTTTGAGTACCGTATATATCGGCGTACAAGACGACTTTTTAAACCCTTAAAAAAATGTCAAAAGTGTGGGGTCGTCTTATATGCCGGATATTGTCTACATATTGTCTACACACAGGTTGTGTGTTACCTTGTGAGCCTGCAGTCCGGTACACAGGCTCCCGGGATGCACGGAATCCGCCACGGATCTGAGGGAAGCCGGTATTAGCCGCCAGGGAACATCTCTGTAAGATCCTCTGGCCCGCCCTTTCCTCTCATTCCCTGCCTCTCAGATCTCGTGCGATGAAGCAGCCTATCTGCGCATGCGCGAGTTCAAAGAGACAGAGAGTCCTGGGTCCTGCCGCCGATGCCCATAGTGAAGCGCTCCTGCACGAAATGGTGAGTATATCTTAAATTCTATATTTTAAGGGTAAAAGTTGGGGGTCGTCTTATACGCCCAGTCGTCTTATACGCCGCCATATACGGTACTGATCTTGTACTATCTCTTGTATTATTTATTATAATTTCACTCACTTTTTCACTACATCCATATAGCCGCTGGTGTGACGCTGTCCCCGCTTCGTCGCCGATGGTGCACTGCGCATGGCCGGAACTCCCGTTACGCGTCGGGAATCCGGATGTGCGCTCCAGCGCCTGGAGACGGAAGTGGGGCAGTCCTCGCTTCCGGTCGCGTCACGGGGCATGCGCCGAGAACCGTCGTTACTGTTCCTAGATACACCACACTATAAAAGGGTAGAAAGGCATAGTACATATACACGCATATCTCCCCCTGAGGAAGCAATTTGTCAGCGAAACACGCGTTGGGGCTTATGTGCTGGAGCGAGTACTGATTATCACTACATTATACTATGGGTAAGCTGCTGCCATCTGTTTCACCTATCTTTATGCACTAGCACTTTATAAGGATCTTTGAATCCTCTTGGTCGCTTTAAACTTAAACATAGACTGTGCACACTTTTTCGATTGATCCTCTACTCTTTAAAGGGGAATTCTGTATTTGAATGTATGAATAGGATCAGATATTTGGTAGCACTGCTAACCTACCTTGTACTATAATTGATAGTAATCGCTCCTAACCTTTTTACTAGAGTCTTGTCCTTTCAATATATATATTACTTTTTTTTTTTAAATTGTTTGATTAAATATGTTAATAAAATATCTATTTTCTACATATATTTCTGGCTATAAGCTCTTTTCTCTGCTCTGTGTTTTCATGACAAATGTGGTTTGAGCTAGAAAATCATGGAAATTGTCAATAGAACCAATATTTGTATGTGTAGTGAATATACTAAAATATGTATTTTATTTTAAATCATGAGAATGGTTCTTCATAAAATGTGACCCACGATACCTATATGTGCATGAGAACAACAAACAAAATAATCTTGTCTACAGTTTAATTATTATTGTTGACTTATGAATCCAACCCCCAAGTTGCTGGTATATTAAGCAGCGTATTCATCCCAAGAAGCCAACTAGTCTGAGCTTACCTGTCTTCCTGATCTCAGCGTTTTCTGAATCACACGGTATGTATTGTCATCTTATTCCCTTTCATAAAAATGCATTATTATTTAAAAAGTAAGAAAATCTTAAATGTAAATTTATTTTCAGCAAATTTTATGTATATTATGTATAGCATAAAGATGGGGGAATCTAGTCCTTTATTCCCAATTGGTTAAGGGTGTGGTAGCATTAAAAGGCTATGGACATCTATGGTGTTTTTTTTTTTTTTAATGCAATGTTTGTATTTAAGCATTAAAATCATTTTTGTAACTTGCTTTTATTAAAAATATTGCACCATTTAACATCTGCAGCTTTTATGTATTACATTACATAGAAGCTGCAGAACGCCATTGTCAGTAAGCTGGCATGATGGCTCGGTCTGCAGCGGCTTCTGTGTGCTCCTGATCCTCTAAGCCTAAGGGCACGGCCAGACGTGGTGGAGTTTTTCCTCTGCAAATGTTGGTGCAGATTTGGGACAATTAGCAACGAATCTGCACCAACATTTGCATATTTGACAGGTAATTCAGACATTGCAGTAAAGACAGCGGACTTGCCACAGATTTCAGATTTTTCATTGCAAATGCTGAAATCCGCAGCGAAATTCTGCTTCTTCTCCGCAACAGACAGTGCATGCTGCAGAGGGAAAATTCCGCACTGCTACCTATGGTCCGCAGCGGAGTTTTTCGTGATGTCTGAACTAACTCACCTAAAAATGTATTGAAATAACTGTAAAAAACGGCCGCTGGAGAATTCCACTGCGGACTGTCCGCAGCGGAATTCCACAGCTATTCCGCCACGTCTGGCCGTGCCCTAAGACTCTGTTCGAATCTGTGCAGAGGCTTTCTGTTGCTCTGCTCTGTCATGGGAGCAGAACAACGAAAAACCAGAGCCGGCGGATCCATCACATGATGGAAACCAACAGCGTCTGACCCATTGACTTTTATAGTTTTTGTTGAATTTCTGTCACAGAGCCTCTGACGCAGATGTGAACAGAGGCTAAGATAATGGCTCAGGAGCACACAGGAGCCACTTCAGACTGAGCTGTCAGACCAGCTAACTGATGGATTCAGTGTGCTGCTGTAGTGAAGCTGCAGAAGTGTTAGGCTGGGTTCACACGACCATGTTACGTCCGTAATTGACGGAACGTATATCGGCCGGAAGACCCGGACCGAACACAGTGCAGGGGACCGGGCTCCTAGCATCATAGTGATGTACGATGCTAGGAGTCCCTGCCTCGCTGCAAAACAACTGTCGCGTACTGTAATCATGATTACAGTACGGGACAGTAGTTCCACGCAGAGGCAGGGACTCCTAGCGTCGTACATAACTATGATGCTAGGAGCCCGGCTCCCTGCACTGAGTTCGGTCCAGGTCTTCCGGCCGAAATACGTTCCGTACATTACGGACGTAACATGGTCGTGTGAACCCAGCCTAACTGTACAACATATTTCTAAAAGCAAATTCCAAAAGTGCTTTTTATGCTTTAATACATACATTTCATTAAAAGAAAGGCCACCAAAGGTGTCCAAAACTTATAACCAGCACCAGAGGAGGGGCCTATTTTAATCTTTGCTGTGCACTCCCTCATTTCTACGTAGCCACATAATGATAGGTATTGCTCCATTTCTTACACAGAGAAAAAACATCTGTTTGAAAGATAGATAACTATATAAATGACAGGTGAATAGAAGAATAATGCATGTAATCCTAAAGAGGATCTATGATAGAGACAGACGTCAAGAAATGATGGCAACATTCAGATAGCCTTATACACTAAAAATGTAGATGCTATTGTACCCACTGAATAAAAAAATGAAAACCGTGTGCCAGAAACATCTGCTTTACTGTCAAATCTATTTATATAAGTGCATCACAATTGTTGCATTATAGTTTTCTTAGATTATGCAAATTGATCTGGCAAGGAGACAACCAATTTTAATAAGGGCATCTATTACATGCCCTAAATAGACTAAAGGCTCTTTACACAGAACGTTCATTTCCGGTAATTTCCCTGTGTAAACAGGGCAACGATCAGCAGATGAAGGAGCAAATGCTCGTTCATCGACTGATTGCATCGCTTTAAATGCTGAAACTATTATCGTTGTCAGCAGTGCATCACCCTGTGTATACAGGGAAACATGCTGCCTAGATGATAATAATATATGGGGGCGAGCAATCGGAGTAACGAGCGCTCACCCCCATACTAGCTCCTTGTGAAAGGAGCAAATGAGTGCCGATCAACGAGCTGTCTCGGCGCTCGTCCACATGGCCCACGTCGGGTGAGTAATATCACACTGTGACCATCACATGACCATGGACAGGTTTTTAGCTACTGCAAGTAAACACAAAAGGTTCCTAATGACTCACAGAAAGCATAGAAGCAGTGGAGAATTTATACAGAGAGTATATTGAAAAATGTTTTATGTTTTAATTCTACCAAGATTAACATTTATTTGCCGAAGTTGGAGTACTCTTATAAAATGTTATTTTGTTTTTTACACTGCAGTTTCTATGTATCCACTAAACATAGAAGTTGCATAGCGCCACAGTTAGGGTATGTTCACACGGCCTATTTTCGACCGTTTATCGGGCCGTAAACGCCCAAAAATTGGCCGAAAATCAGAATGGGAAAACGGCGTTCTGTTCCGACGGAGTGTTTTTCGTGGCGTTTTTTTACGCGTAAAAAAACGGCCGCAAAAAAGTAGTGCAGGACACTTCTTGGGATGTTTTTGGAGCCGTTTTCCATAAACTCTAGTGAAAAAAATTTCCAAAAACGGCCATAAAAAACGCAGTGAAAATCGTGAGTGGCACAAAAAACGTCTGAAAATCTCTTTCTCTTGAAAACAGCTCCGTATTTTGAGATGTTTTTGAGTTTGTGTGTGAACATACCCTAAGCCAAATCCATCATTCAATTTGTCTGACGGCTTGGCTGACAGCAGCTATTGTAATACTAAGGGAACGGCCAGACGTGGCGGAATTGCTGTGGAATTCCACTGAGAACAGTCCGCAGTGGAATTCTCCAGTGGTCGTTTTTTACATTTGTTTCAATACATTTTTAGGCAAGTTAGTTCAGACGATGCGGAAAACTCCGCTGTGGACCATAGGCTGCTGTGCGGAAGTTTCCCTCCGCAGCATGCACTGTTTGTTGCGGAGAAGAAGCGGAATTTCACTGCGGATTTCAGCCTTTGCACTGCAAAAACTGAAATCTGTGGCAAGTCCGCTGTGTTTTCTGCAACGTCTAAATTACCTGTCAAATATGAAAATATTGGTGCAGATTCGTTGCGTAAGTGCCCCAAATCTGCACCAACATTTTCAGCGGAAAAACTCTGCCACGACTGAACGTGCCCTAAATATAACCCTAAGGGCAAAGCCACACGTGGCGGAATTGCTCTTGAATTCCGCTGCGGACACTACGCAGCGTTAATCCGCAGCGGAGCCGTTTCTCCATTGACTTCCACTTCTATTTAGTAGGCTTCGTTTAGACGAAGCGGAAAATTCCGCTGCGGAGCATAGGCTGCGGTGCGGAATTTGGTGTCCGCAGCATGCAATGGATGTTGCGGAGTTGTGGCGGACTGGTTGCGGACTCATGGCGGAATTTCTCCATTGACTTCAATGGAGATTCTAATTTCCGCAATGAAGTACGCAGCTGTCATGCACATGTTATGTGTGCTGCGGATGCGTCTTGCTTTTTTGACATGACATTTCTTCATTCTGGCTGGACCTATGTATTTCTAGGTCTACAGCCAGACTGAGGAAGTCAATGGGGCTCCCGTAATTACGGGAGCGTTGCTAGGAGACGTCAGTAAATAGTCACTGTCCAGGGTGCTGAAAGAGTTAAGCGATCGGCAGTAACTGTTTCTGCACCCTGGACAGTGACTACCGATCCCAATATACAGCAACCTGTAAAAAAAATGGAAGTTCATACTTACCGAGAACTCCCTGCTTCTGTCTCCAGTCCGGCTTCCCAGGATGACGTTTCAGTCTAAGTGACGGCTGCAGCCAATCACAGGCTGCAGCGGTCACATGGACTGCCGCGTCATCCAGGGAGGTCGGGCTGGATGCCGAAAGAGGGACGCGTCACCAAGACAACGGCCGGTAAGTATGAAATTCTTTTACTTTCACTAGGGAAAGTGCTGTCCCTTCTCTCTATCCTGCACTGATAGAGAGAAGGGAAGCACTTTTACCGCAGTCCGCAGGAGCTAGTCCGCATCAATTTACTGCACATTTTGGGCAGATCCGCCGCAGAATCTGCAACGCAGATTCTGTGCGGCATTGATGCGGACAGTTGCGGAGGAAATCCGCCACGTGTGGGCATGCCCTAATACTGATCAAATCGAAGTTGCAGCTTCTATCTATAGTGAATACATAGAAGATTTTGTATCTTGCATACATAGCTGATGAAGAGCAAAAACAAAACGAAATAAAATGTTTAATAAATAATATATATTAACACATAAAACTTACTTTTCATTAAAAAAAAATAAAAAAGGCTACAAAGGTTTACTTAGCCTTTATGTAGTAGTAAATGAAAGCATATCAATGTCAATAAATTCCACTTTGGGAAGTGTATACGTTTTTGTTAGGCCAGGATCACACACACAGTTTTGGTGCAGTTTTTGTGGCAGTTTGACGAAAGGAAGGAAATATATAAAGGAATGGCTGATGCATCTCCTTTCTTTTGTGTTTTGCTCAAAAAACTGAGCCAAAAACTGCCACAATAAACTGCACCAAAACTGTGTGTGTGATCCTGGCCTAAAGGCTATGGACATATTTGATTGCATTTTTTTTAATTATTGCATTGTATTGATATTGGACTAAAAATCTTTTTTTCAAAAGGTTTATTAAATATGTTGTACACTTTTTTGCATGCTGCCTGCATGTATTTACACACATTGTAGATTCCTCTGTACGCTCATTTAAACTGAATTCTGATAGTGATAAGATTTCAACTTAAATAAGTGTTTATGAATGCTCAGAAGAGGAGAGAGAAAGGCTGGAGACGAAACCATCAATGCACTAGACTGACGGACTTCACTGGGAACGGGACAGAGCAGCCTGCAATGTATGTGAATATATGAAGGCTGCACAAGAAAATAAACAGTACAACATCTATAATAAAAAATGATTTTTAGCACAAAATCAGTACAATGCAATAATAAAAAAAAAATGCATGCAAAGGTGTCCATAGCTTTTACCTTCCATTCACATTAACACAGTGAACAGAGAAAATAAACATAGAATAAAATGTATAACACCGTCTTGCTCTTAAATAACAACAACATTTATTTGACTTATCAATATAAATGTTTTTTGACAGACCAAAATGGTTTTCTTGAAGAAATCTCTTTTCCTTGTACTTCTCCTTGGATTAGTCTCCCTTTCCATCTGTGAAAAAGAGTAAGTACTCGTAAAATATGTTTTAACAATGAACTAACAATCTTAATCTGCCTAAGGATTGAACCTACTGAAAATGATCAATTGTAGGTTTGGTTTTTCAGTCCTAATGTAAACTCCGTATGAACACACAATTATAACATGAAGCGCCTGCATCATGATCACCAAAATAGAGACAGCAAGAAAACCCCGAAATACAGCAGTAGTACCAATAGTACCAGCCAGGGGCGTAACTAGGAAAGACTGGGCCCCATAGCAAACTTTTGACTGGGGCCCCCCTCCCCTTGGTGTCACACAACCCCCCTTGTAGATAACGGCATGCAGACCCCTGTAGATGACGCCATACAGCCCCCCTGTAGATAACGCCATACAGCCCCCTGTAGATATCGCCATACAGCCCCCCTGTAGATAGTGCCATACAGCCCCCGCCTGTAGGGAACACCATACATCCCCCCTGTAGATAACGCCATACAGCCCCCTGTAGATGACGCCATACAGCCCCCCTGTAGAAAGCGCCATTCAGCCCCACTGTAGATAACGGCATACAGCCCCCCCTGTGGATAACGCCATACAGCCCCCCTGTAGAAAACGCCATACAGCCCCCTGTAGATAACGCCATACAGCCCCCCTGTAGATAACGCCATACAGCCCCCTCTGTAGATAACGCCATACAGCCCCCTTTGTAGATATCTACAGAGGGGGCTGTATGGCGTTATATACAGAGGAGGCTGTATGGCGTTATCTACAGAGGGGGCTGTATGGCGTTATCTACAGTGGGGACTGTATGGCGTTATCTACAGGGGGGGCTGTATGGAGTTATATACAGAGGGGGCTGTATGGCGTTATCTACAGAGGGGGCTGTATGGCGTTATCTACAGAGGGGTCTGTATGGCGTTATCTACAGAGGGGGCTGTATGGCGTTATCTACAGAGGGGGCTGTATGGCACTATCTACAGAGGGGGCTGTATGGCGTTATCTACAGGGGGACTGTATGGTGTTCCCTACAGAGGGGGCTGTATGGCGTTATCTACAGAGGGGGCTGTATGGCGTTCTCTACAGAGGGGGCTGTATGGCGTTATCTACGAGAGGACTGTATGGTGTTCCCTACAGGGGGGGCTGTATAGCGTTATCTACAGGGGGGACTGTATGGTGTTCCCTACAGGGGGGGGCTGTATGGCGTTATATACAGAGGAGGCTGTATGGCGTTATCTACAGAGGGGGCTGTATGGCGTTATCTACAGTGGGGACTGTATGGCGTTATCTACAGGGGGGGCTGTATGGAGTTATATACAGAGGGGGCTGTATGGCGTTATCTACAGAGGGGGCTGTATGGCGTTATCTACAGAGGGGTCTGTATGGCGTTATCTACAGAGGGGGCTGTATGGCGTTATCTACAGAGGGGGCTGTATGGCACTATCTACAGAGGGGGCTGTATGGCGTTATCTACAGGGGGACTGTATGGTGTTCCCTACAGAGGGGGCTGTATGGCGTTATCTACAGAGGGGGCTGTATGGCGTTCTCTACAGAGGGGGCTGTATGGCGTTATCTACGAGAGGACTGTATGGTGTTCCCTACAGGGGGGGCTGTATAGCGTTATCTACAGGGGGGACTGTATGGTGTTCCCTACAGGGGGGGGCTGTATGGCGTTATCTACAGTGGGGGCTGTATGGCGTTATCTACAGGGGAAGCTGTATGTCGTTATCTACAGGGGGGGGCTGTATGGCGTTATCTACAGGAGGGGCTGTATGGTGTTCCCTACAGGGGGGGCTGTATGGCATTATCTACAGGGGGGACTGTATGGCGTTATCTACAGAGGGGACTGTATGGTGTTCCCTACAGGGGGGGCTGTATAGCGTTATCTACAGGGGGGACTGTATGGTGTTCCCTACAGGGGGGGGCTGTATGGCGTTATCTACAGTGGGGGCTGTATGGCGTTATCTACAGGGGAAGCTGTATGTCGTTATCTACAGGGGGGGGCTGTATGGCGTTATCTACAGGAGGGGCTGTATGGTGTTCCCTACAGGGGGGGCTGTATGGCATTATCTACAGGGGGGACTGTATGGCGTTATCTACAGGGGGGGCTGTATGGCGTTATCTACAGGGGGCTGTATGGCGTTATCTACAGGGAGGGCTGTATGGTGTTCCATACATGGGGGGCTGTATGGCATTCTCTACAGTGGGGACTGTATGGCGTTCCCTACAAGGGGGGGCGGTATGGCATTCTCTACAAGGGGGACTGTATGGCGTTATCTACAGAAGGGGCTGTATGGCGCTAACGCCATACAGCCCCCCCTGTAGAGAATGCCATACAGTCCCTACTGTAAAGAATGCCATACAGCCCCCCTGTACGGAACGCCATACAGCCCCCCGCTGTAGGGAACGCCATACACCCCCCCCTTGTAGGGAACGCCATACAGCGTCCCCAACCCCCCCAAAAAATGTGACCTACAGTGTGTTCTACAAAAGACATGTATCCCCTATCCACAGGATAGGGGATACATGTATGATCGCTGGCAGCGATAAGGAGAACGGGGGACCGAAAGTCCCCTGAAGTTCTGCATGACTAACCTCTGACTTCCGGCGTCTGCGTAGCTCAATAAAAATGAAAGTAGCGCTGGTCACACATGCGCACAAGTGCGACCGGCGCTCCATTCATTTCTACAGAGCTGCCGACACAGACCCCGGAAGTCCGAGGTTTGTGATGGAGAACTTCAGGGGACTTTCGGTCCCCCGTTCTCCCTATCGCTGCCAGCGATCACACATGTATCCCCTATCTTGTGGACAGGGGATACATGTCTTTTGTTTAATGGCAGAGCGGGGAGATACCTCCCTGCTCTGACGTAGTGTTAAGAGGTGTCGCGCTGTAGCAGCCATAGCGGCTGCTAGCGGAGCCTCCAGGCATGGTGGGGGCCCGTGCCGGCAGGTGACAGGGGCCCCCTCATGCTGTTGGCCCCGTAGCAGCTACGGCGGTAGTTACGCCACTGGTACCAGCAGTAGTTGTACACACACAGACACCAGCAGTAGCACACACATAATGGCACCAGCACTAGTACCAATAGTACCAGCAGTAGTTGTACACACACAGTGGCACCAGCAGTAGTACACATAAGCACCAGCAGTAGTACCAATAGTACCAGCAGTAGTTGTACACACAAAGTGGCACCAGCAGTAGCACACGCATAATGGTGCCAGCACTAGTAAAAATAGTACCAGCAGAAGTACACACAGACACCAGCAGTAGTACACACAGGCACCAGCGGTAGTACACACAGTGGCACCAGCAGTAGTACACACATAGGGGCAAGAGCACTAGTACCAATAGTACCAGCATTAATATACACATAGTTGCGCCAGCACTTGTACCAATAGTATCAGCAGTAGTACACCCATAGTGGTATGAGCAGTACTACCAACAGTACCAGCAGTAGTACCAATAGTACTTGCAGTAGTACCAATAGTACCAGTGGTAGTATACACATAGTTGCTTCAGCAGCATTACCAATAGTATCAGCATTAGTACACACATAGTGTAGCCAGCAGTAGTACCAATAGTGCCAGCAGTAGTAAACACAGGCACTAGCAGTAATACACACAGTGGCACCAGCAGTAATACACACATAGTGGCACCAGCACTAGTACCAATAGTACTAGCATTAGTATATACATAGTTGTTCCAGCAGTAGTACCAATACTATCAGCAGTGGTACACACATAGTGGCACCAGCAGTAGTACGCACACAGTGGCACCATCAGCAGTAGTACACACATAGTGGCACCAGCAGTAGTACCAGAATTAGTATAAACATAGTTGCTTCAGCAGTGGTACCAATAGTATCAGCAGTAGTACACAAATAGTGGCACCAACAGTAGTACCAACAGCACCAGCCTTAGTACACACACAGTGGCATCAGCAGAAGTACCAATAGTAACAGCAGTAGTACCAATAGTACAAGTGGTAGTATACACATAGTTGCTCCAGCAGTAATACTAATAGTACCAGCAGTAATACACACAAAGTGGCATCAGTAGTAGTACTAATAGTACCAGCAGTAGTACACACACAGTGGCATCAGCAGTAGTAAACACATAGTGGCATCAGTAGTAGTGCTAACAGTACCAGCAGTAGTACACACACAGTGGCACCAACAGTAATACCAATAGTACGAGCAATAGTACACACATAGTGTCATCAGCAGTAGTACTAATAGTACCAGCAGTAGTACAAACATAAAGGCATCAGTAGTAGTACCAATAGTACCAGCAGTAGTACACACATAGTTGCATCAGCAGTAACACTAATGGTACCAGCAGTAGTACACTCATAATGGCATCAGCAGTAGTACCATAGCTCCCAACGGTCCTGGATCCGGCGGGACAGTCCCGGTTTCTCACCACTGTCCCGCCATAATGGGCGGTCTGCAAAATGTCCCGCTGGGCGCTGCAGCTGTATCAAAACAGCTGATCGCTGCTGACAGGCGCCCTGCATGCCAGACGACTGCAGCAGCGATCAAAAGAAGGCAGGAGTCTTGCGGCGGTGTTCTCACTGGGATTAATGCCGGCATGGGAGCTATCTACAGGGGGCTGTGTCTGGTGCTATGTACAGGGGGGCTGTGTGGCGCTATCTACAGGGGGGCTGTGTGTGGAGCTATCTACAGAGGGGCTGTGTGGAGAGCTATCTACAGGGAGGCTGTGTATGGAGCTATCTACAGGGGGGCTGTGTCTGGTGCTATGTACAGGGGGGGCTGTGTGTGGCACTATCTACAAGGGGCTGTGTGTGGCGCTATCTACAGGGGGCTGTGTGTGGAGCTATCTACAGGGAGGGCTGTGTGTCGAGCTATGTACAGAGGGGCTGTATGTGGACTGCAGCAGCGATCAAAAGAAGGCAGGAGTCTTGCGGCGGTGTTCTTACTGGGATTGATGCCGGCACAGGAGTAGACCAGTCCAGTCACCTGACCTGTCATCTGACCTCACCGGTCCACTCCCGGTCCTCTCCCGGGCCGTCATCGACACCAGTGAGAGCGCCGTCGCAAGACTCCTGCCTTTTTCTGACGGTGAGTGAAAGCAGAGCGGAGAGTGGTAGCAGTAGGGCCGGCTACCTCTTACCTATTATTAGGGGGTTGTGTTGCGCTACCTACGGGGAGCTATCTACAGGGGGGCTGTGTCTGGTACTATGTACAGGGGGGCTGTATCTGGAGCGATCTACACGGGGGCTATGTGTGAAACTATCTACAGGGGGGCTATGTCTGGCACTATGTACAGGGGTGCTGTGTGGAGCAATCTACAGGGGGGCTGTGTCTGGTGCTATTTACATGGTGGCTGTGTGTGGCGCTATCTACAGGGGGGCTGTGTGTGGAGCTACCTACAGGGGGAGCTGTCTGTGGAGCTATCTACAGGGGTGCTGTGTGTGGAGCTATCTACAGGGGGGGCTGTCTGTGGAGCTATCTACAGGGGGGGATGTCTGTGGCGCTATCTACAGGGGGGCTGTGTGTGGCGCTATCTACAGGGGGCTCTGTGGAGAGCTATCTACAGGGAGGCTGTGTGTGGAGCTATCTACAGGGGGACTGTGTCTGGCGCTATGTACAGGGGGGCTGTGTGTGGCACTATCTACAGGGGCTGTTTGTGGCGCTATCTACAGGGGGCTGTGTGTGGAGCTATCTACAGGGGGGCTGTGTGTCGAGCTATGTACAGAGGGGCTGTATGTGGAGCTAACTATAGGGGGGCTGTGTCTGGCGCAATGTACAGGGGGGCTGTGTGTGGCGCTATCTACAGGGGGGCAGTGTGTGGCGCTATCTACAGGGGGCTGTGTGTGGAGCTATCTACAGGGGGGCTGTGGGTGGAGCTATGTACAGGGGGGCTGTATCTGGAGCTATCTACAGGGGGCTGTCTGGAGATATCTACAGGGGGGCTGTGTCTGGTGCTATGTACAGGGGGGCTGTGTGGCGCTATCTACAGGGGGGCTGTGTGTGGAGCTATCTACAGGGGGGCTGTCTGGAGAGCTATCTACAGGGAGGCTGTGTGTGGAGCTATCTACAGGGGGGCTGTGTCTGGCGCTATGTACAGGGGGGCTGTGTGTGGCACTATCTACAGGGGGCTGTGTGTGGCGCTATCTACAGGGGGCTGTGTGTGGAGCTATCTACAGGGAGGGCTGTGTGTCGAGCTATGTACAGAGGGGCTGTATGTGGAGCTAACTACAGGGGGGCTGTGTCTGGCGCAATGTACAGGGGGCTGTGTGTGGCGCTATCTACAGGGGCGCTGTGTGTGGTGCTATCTACAGGGGGCTATGTGTGGAGCTATCTACAGGGTGGCTGTGGGTTGAGCTATCTACAGGGGGCTGTGTCTGGAGCTATCTACAGGGGGGCTGTGTCTGGTGCTATGTACAGGGGGGCTGTGTGGAGCAATCTACAGGGGGGCTGTATCTGGAGCTATCTACAGGGGGGCTGTATCTGGAGCTATCTACAGGGGGGCTGTATCTGGAGCTATCTACAGGGGGGCTGTGTGTGGCGCTATCTACAGGGGGCTGTGTGTGGAGCGATCTACAGGGGGCTCTGTGTGGAGCTATCTACAGGGGGCTGTGTGTGGAGCTATCTACAGGGGGGCTGTGTGTGGCGCTATCTACAGGGGGGGGGGCTGTGTGTGGAGCTATCTACAGGGGGCTGTGTGTGGAGCTATCCCCAGGGGGCTGTGTGTGGATCTATCTAGAGGGGCTGTGTGTGGCGCTATCTATGGGGGGCTGTGTGTGGAGCTATCTACAGGGGGCTGTGTGTGGCACTATGTACAGGGGGCTGTGTCTGGCGCTATCTACAGGGGGGCTGTGTGTGGAGCTATGTACATGGGGCTGTGTGTGGCACTATCTACAGGGGGGCTGTGTCTGGGGCTATATGCAGGGGGGCTGTGTGGAGCTATCTACACGGGGGCTGTGTCTGGTTCTATGTACAGGGGGCTGTGTGTGAAGCTATCTACAGGGGGATGTGTGTGGAGCTATGTACAGGGGGGCTGTGTGTGTAGCTATGTACAGGGGGGCTGTATCTGCAACTATCTACAGGGGGGCTGTGTCTGGCACTATGTACAGGGGGGCTGTGTGTGGAGCTATCTACAGGAGGGCTGTGTGTGGCGCGATCTACAGGGAGGGGGCTGTGTGTGGCGCTATGTACAGGGGGCTGTGTGTGGATCAATCTACAGGGGAGCTGTGTGTGGTGCTATCTACAGGGGGCTGTGTGTGGAGCTATCTACAGGGTGGCTGTGGGTTGAGCTATGTACAGGGGGGCTGTATCTGGAGCTATCTACAGGGGGCTGTGTCTGGCGCTATCTACAGGGGGGCTGTGTGTGGAGCTATGTACATGGGGCTGTGTGTGGCACTATCTACAGGGGGGCTGTGTCTGGGGCTATATGCAGGGGGGCTGTGTGGAGCTATCTACACGGGGGCTGTGTCTGGTTCTATGTACAGGGGGCTGTGTGTGAAGCTATCTACAGGGGGATGTGTGTGGAGCTATGTACAGGGGGGCTGTGTGTGTAGCTATGTACAGGGGGGCTGTATCTGCAACTATCTACAGGGGGGCTGTGTCTGGCACTATGTACAGGGGGGCTGTGTGTGGAGCTATCTACAGGAGGGCTGTGTGTGGCGCGATCTACAGGGAGGGGGCTGTGTGTGGCGCTATGTACAGGGGGCTGTGTGTGGATCAATCTACAGGGGAGCTGTGTGTGGTGCTATCTACAGGGGGCTGTGTGTGGAGCTATCTACAGGGTGGCTGTGGGTTGAGCTATGTACAGGGGGGCTGTATCTGGAGCTATCTACAGGGGGCTGTGTCTGGAGCTATCTACAGGGGGGCTGTGTCTGGTGCTATGTACAGGGGGGCTGTGTGGAGCAATCTACAGGGGGGCTGTATCTGGAGCTATCTACAGGGGGGCTGTATCTGGAGCTATCTACAGGGGGGCTGTGTGTGGCGCTATCTACAGGGGGCTGTGTGTGGAGCGATCTACAGGGGGCTCTGTATGGAGCTATCTACAGGGGGCTGTGTGTGGAGCTATCTACAGGGGGGCTGTGTGTGGCGCTATCTACAGGGGGGGGGGCTGTGTGTGGAGCTATCTACAGGGGGCTGTGTGTGGAGCTATCCCCAGGGGGCTGTGTGTGGATCTATCTAGAGGGGCTGTGTGTGGCGCTATCTATGGGGGGCTCTGTGTGGAGCTATCTACAGGGGGCTGTGTGTGGCACTATGTACAGGGGGGCTGTGTCTGGCGCTATCTACAGGGGGGCTGTGTGTGGAGCTATGTACATGGGGCTGTGTGTGGCGCTATCTACAGGGGGGCTGTGTCTGGCGCTATATGCAGGGGGGCTGTGTGGAGCTATCTACACGGGGGCTGTGTCTGGTTCTATGTACAGGGGGCTGTGTGTGAAGCTATCTACAGGGGGATGTGTGTGGAGCTATGTACAGGGGGGCTGTGTGTGTAGCTATGTACAGGGGGGCTGTGTGTGGAACTATCTACAGGGGGGCTGTGTCTGGCACTATGTACAGGGGGGCTGTGTGTGGAGCTATCTACAGGAGGGCTGTGTGTGGCGCGATCTACAGGGAGGGGGCTGTGTGTGGCGCTATGTACAGGGGGCTGTGTGTGGATCAATCTACAGGGGGGCTGTGTGTGGAGCTATGTACAGGGGGGATTTGTGTGGAGCTATCTACAGGGGGGCTTGGTCTGGTGCTTTGTACAGGGGGGCTTTGTGTGGAGCAATTTACAGGGGGGTTCTGGTAGATGTTTTTTCCATTGACCGGTAGCAGAGTTACACAACTGGGGAAAAAAAATCCCCATGATGTAACTCTGCCATCTGTCAATTGAAAAGTCATCAAGCACAGGGTCTCCCTCTTGACTTTCATTGTTCTTAGCCTTTTGGTTTGTCCTGCAGCTGCCGCCGCCGTGATGAGCAAATGTTATACCCAAGTTAGGAAAAGTAACATAAAAACGATGAAACCGGATCCATAATATCTGTGATATCCTGACAGACTAGAGATTCGCAGAGACAATGTGCGTGTGTTATTTGCAGAAGGATCTGGACATGATTTGATGTGTTGATGCGGGATATTGGGCGTGGTTAGGGGGCGTGACTTAAAATGTCCCTCTTTTGCGAATTCCAAAGTTGGGAGGTATGGTAGTGCTAATAGTACTAGCATAAGTACGCACATAGTGGCACCAGCAGTAGTACTAATAGTACTAGCAGTAGTACACACATAGTGGCACCAGCAGTAGTACTAATAGTACTAGCAGTAGTACACACATAGTGACATCAGCAGTAGTACTAATAGTACTAGCAGTAGTATACACACAGTGGCATCAGCAGTAGTACCAATAGTACCATCAGTAGTACACACAGAGTGGCACCAGCAGTAGTACTAATAGTACTAGCAGTAGTACACATAGTGGCATCAGCAGTAGTACTAATAGTACTAGCAGTAGTACACACATAGTGGCACCAGCAGTAGCACACACATAGTGACATCAGCAGTAGTACTATTAGTACTAGTAGTAGTACACACACAGTAGCATCAGCAGTAGTACCAATAGTACCATCAGTAGTACACACATAGTGGCACCAGCAGTAGTACACACATAGTGGCATCAGCAGTAGTACTAATAGTACCAGCAGTAGTACACACATAGTGGCATCAGCAGTAGTACTAATAGTACCAGCAGTAGTACACACATAGTGGCACCAGCAGTAGTACTAATAGTACTAGCAGTAGTACACACATAGTGGCATCAGTAGTAGTACTAATAGTACCAACAGCAGTACACACTAAGTCGTACCCAGAATTCTAGAGTGCTAAATACCAAATTTACCTAGTTATGCCTTATTAATCCCTCCCCTAAACATAGGGTAACTTGCCGCTTGGGGTTAGGCATATTTTCCATCAAGGATCCTGGGTAACCTGGGTAAAACTGTAGAAAAGTCATTGTTTTGTGGCAGCTTTTGCCTAATCGCGGCAAAACCGTGGCACAAATCTCATCCACACGATTCAGAAAAAAATCATCTGGAAACAAGTGTAGAAATTGACCTACGGTGCGGATTCTCAATCTACAGTCATTTTATTTTGTGGAAATTCCGGATGGAAATTCCACAGCATTTCTGTCATGTGTGCCTTAAAGGGATTGTTCAGTATTAGAAAAAACAATGTTTGCTTGTTTTTCGAGAAAAAAAAACGCCACTATTGTCAATGGGCTGTGTTTGTGTTTACTAGAATGGAGATGAGCTGCAATACCAGACACCACCAATAAACAATAGTGGTGCTATTTCTGACAAAAAAAAGCACCACTATGGTTTATTGGATAACCCTATTAACTTTTTCCTTTTCACTACTTTACTAAATCTCCCCCTGTAACTGTCACTGATTATCTCTGTTGGAACCAAATCAGGACCTTCAGGATACGTTCTAGAACCTGCAAGAATTAGAGCCTAAAAACCAGAACAATCCAGCCATAATCTCCGCTGTGGAAACCATGCTGGAATAAAAAAACAATACTTGCGACGCAGGCGGTGTCATAGTGACATCTGGGTTTGACTTCTGCAGCCTGTAATTGGCTGCAGCAGTCACATGAGATCAAACGTCTTCCCAGAAGGCTGGCCTGAATGAAGTACAAAGGAACGCTCGGAGGTAAGTATTAACTTTTTAATTATTTTTTTTTTTAAAAAGGGTTGTTTTTTTCTTCTGATATGCAATTTTTGCTAATTGTCGTGGATTTTCTCCATGGAATTCAATGGGAGGTAAAAAACAAAATAGCAGCGATTCTGCAGCATAAATTGACATGCTGCGGATTAAAAAAATAATCTGCGGTGTTTACGTTGTGTGTGAACATAACCTCAGAGATCATTAATCACTGCATTTAAAAGCAGCACCAGAAGTAAAGAAATAAAATAAATTCTAATTTAATATTGATTGATAATGTGGGAATGATTCGCACAATAATGTTTCATTAAATTTACATTGTCTCCTAACAGAAAAAGAGAAAAAGAAGAGGATGAACATGAAGAGGAAGATGATGAAGAAGAGGGAGATGATGAAGAGAGAGATGAAGAGGAAAGTGAAGAAAAGAGAAGTCTGTTAGGCATTTTTAAAAAAATGATTGAACATCTTCGAGGGAAATAACCACCATAATAACTGCAAAAACCACAACAATAAGTGCAATGTTTAATAACGCAAGGAAGCAGAATTATTACTAATTGTGCCCAAAATACAATAAAGCATATTTAACTGATATGATGTTCTGTGTTTTGTTTTTTTCATACAATCATTTTTCCACGTCCAAACCTGTAAAAACACTAATAAAGGAGTCAAATTACCAAATGTAGGCGTCTATAAGGTTTGCCTTGGCGTTCGCGTCTGCTCAAAGGAGGATTAGTAGGGGGTTACCCAAGAAGAGTCATTAATTTTGTTTTCACAACTGTATCTGACAAAATTTGGGATTTATTACTATTTCTCAGTTCAGATAATCCACTTAAAAAAAACCAACAATAAGCGTAGAAATACTTACAACAAAGTATCATCTGTATACACAGCAATGAATGTCAACAGGTCATATAAAATTATATTAAAAAAAACAACATACCTACATGCAGGCCCTTATTTGCCACTAGGCACTGTGTGAAGTGCTTAGGATGTCCAGCAGGGGGTGGGGGCTTCAGGATTGTTTATATATTTATTTTTTTCTAAAAAAAATAACTTTGTGACCTGACCGACCAGCCTGTGAGGAAGGAGATGGTGAGTGCTCAATCCGTCTGCTGTTTCTGCCTCTATATATCTCTATGTGTGTGTATATTTGACTATGTTTGTTTATATGTCTCTGTATTTGAATGTGTATAAGTTCCAGTATATGTGTATATGTGTTTCAGTGTGTGTATTTATGTGTCTAAGTGGCTATATATGTATCTGTATGTGTATATATTTCAGTATGTTCATCTACTACATTATCTGTACTCAGAGTTATTACTGTGTGTTATCTGTGGTGTTACATAGGACTGCAGGTAACATCCACTAACAGAGGCGTAGCTAAAGGCTCATGGGCCCTGGTGCAAAAATTCAGCTTGGGCCCCCCTACCCCTTTCCAACAGCACCAGACCTCTGTGTGCGCCTATGCCCAGCCACCTTGCCCGACAGAACGCATGAATGCCTCCACAGTATAATGCTCCCCATAGCTGACACCACAGTATAATGCCCCATAACTGCCCCCACAGTATAATGCCCACCATAGCTGACCACACAGTATAATGCCCCCATAGATGCCCCCACACAGTATAGTGCCGCCAAACCTGCTCCCACAGTATAATGCCCCCCATAGCTGCCCTCCACAGTATATTGCCACTCATAGCTGTATAATGCACTCCATATAATATAATGTCCCCATACAGTATAATGCCCCCCATCGCTGCCACATACAGTAAAATGCGACAAAAACACGGCTAATTTTTATAATCAATTGGAGTTTTGACTGAGCATCCAAAAAATACGCCGAAGGCGTGCAAAAAACGCGATAAATATGCGTCAAAAGCGCCTGTAGTTTAAAAGGTACTTTACAAAAACACTAGTGTTTTTAACACGTTTACACATTGTTGTTTTTAGCACAGTGTGAACAAGGCCTATGTTTTGGTAAGGCTGTTTTCACATTACGTCCTGTCTGTCCATTTATCATATGCGGCGGGAAAGCTCCTGGCGCATACATTAAATGGACAAAAAAAATGTGCAGTATAATTATTTTTTACTGGACGCCACTACATAAAATAGTGCAGTCCCACCCTAACTGAGGCTTTTTTAACCTCCATCAGGTGTATGAGACTGTTTACCATACATTCTGGGAGCTTTCCCGGTGCATACATTACATGGATGGGCAGGATGTAATGTGAAATTACCTATATGCTAAGTTCACACGGGGTGAATACGCTGCATAAAAGAACGCAGTGTATCCACCCTGTGTGCCGCAGGGAATTTCGGGTCTAAAACCGCACCAAACTGTGGGCCAGTTTCTCGCCTGGAATGTTCACTGTAAAAAACTGCAGCACTTAGCCAGCCTGCTTGCAGGCTGTCCACCTGGGATGACGTTTCATCCATGTGACCGCCGCTACAGCCTTTGTTTGGCTGCAGCAGTCACATGAGATGAAGCATCAGCCCATCAGGATGAAATACAGATTCCTAGGTAAGTATAATATATTGTTTGTTTTCTGAGTTGCGTTTTTTGCAGCAGGATCGCTGCGAACCCGCCGCAAAAAACGCAACAACTGCTATATGTTGTGGAATTTACCTCCCATTGAATACAATGGGGAAAACACAGCAACAAATAAGGTGCGTTTACGCAAATACAATTGACATGCTGCGGAATAAAACTCTGCACCGCAGGTCAATTTCTGATAGTTTTTTCCGCTCATCATTTACGCAGCGTGCGGATGAGATTGCTTTATATCATTCACTTTGCTGCTACTGTATTTGCTGCAGATTTTCTGCAACGAATTCCATTGCGGAAAATCCGCAGTATTTACGCAACGTGTGAACTGGCCCTTGCTCCATTTTCTCAAAGGCTATCTTTTGTATAACAGAAAAAAATATTAAAACTGCTGTCCACATGGGCAATGTTGGTACCTTTTACTTCTTATTTAACTCACACTGTGAAGGCCGTAAAAAAAAAAGTAAATCGCAGTTTTTTTGTTCACATTAGCTCTAAATAAAATGTAATAAAAAATGATCAAAAAGTTGCATGTACCAAAATATTGTACCAATAAAAGCTACAGCTCGTCCCGCAAAAAATAAGCCCTCACATCGCTTCGGCTCTGTTCACATCTGCGTTGGGGTCTCGTTCTGCCGTTCCGTCGGAGGTTTCCATCAGAATGGGACTCTAAGCCGACACAAACTGACAACGACGGAAACCAGAGTTATTTCAATGGTGACGGAGCCGGTGCCCATGGTTTCCGTTTGTGCTTGTTTTGCACCAGACCCATCGTTTTGCCGGAAGAAATAGTCGACTACGCTATTGCATCTCTATTGCTTCCGGCAAAACAACGTGTCCGGTGCACAATAGAGACAAACGGAAACCACGGGCATCAGCTCCGTCACCATTGAAATCAATGGTGATGGAAATAGAAACCTCTGGTTTCTGTCTGTGTCAGATTGTGTTTGCTCAGGGTCCCGTTCTGACGGAAACCTCCGACGGAACGTCAGAACGGGACCCCAACGCAGATGTGAACGAAGCCTTAGACGAAAATATAAAAAAAGTTATGTCTCTCCGAATTATGTCTCTTTAATTTTAACAAATAATTTTCTTTGTACAAGTAGTAAAATATAAAAAAAACTATAGAAATTTGGTATCACCATAATCATTTTGAGCCGAAGAATAAAGTTACGTTGTCGTTTTTACCGCACGATGAAAGCCGTAAAACCGAAACACAAAAAACTATGGAAGAATCATAGTTTTTCCAATTTCAGCCCACAAATATTTTTTTTCACTTTCCCATTACATTATATGGTACTTTATATGGTGCCAATAGAAACTACAACTCATGCCGCAAAAAAAATTCTGCACCACAAGTAAATTTTCACACGTGTTTTCTGTGCATTTTAAAACCATTTAAAATGGTTTCATAAAAAAAATAACACTCGTCCCTCATAAGACAAGCCCTCAAACTCCTATGTCAGCAGTTAAATGAAAATGTTAAGGCTCTTGGAAGTCGGTGATTTAAAAACTATTTTTTTTTCCAGGAGATGTGCTATTATTGGGCAAAAGAAGTAAAACTATACATATTTGGTATCGCCATAACCGTACAGACCTGTAGAATAAAAGTAACACATTAGTCCTGTTGCTTGATCAGCAGCGTTAAAATTAAAATGCTAAATCAATGGCACAATTGCTTTTTCTTTCATTCCCCCAGATAGAGTTTATGAAAGTTGTATGTACCCCAAAAATGGTGCCATTGAGAAACACACAAAATACAACTTCCCGTTTGTGAATGAGGAAGGAGTTTTGATAAGACAAAATATGGTCAAGGGAGAGTTAAGCGAGCAATGGCTTGCATGCCTTTTATTTAAGTGTGAGGAAGCTGTGAGATGCTGGATTTCACACTAAAACATGACCACTTACAGTGGAGGAAATAAGTATTTGATCCCTTGCTGATTTTGTAAGTTTGCCCACTGTCAAATTCATGAACAGTGTAGAATTTTTAGGCTAGGTTAATTTTACCAGTGAGAAATAGATTATATATAAAAAAAAAAAAAACAGAAAATCACATTGTCAAAATTATATATATTTATTTGCATTGTGCACAGAGAAATAAGTATTTGATCCCTTTGGCAAACAAGACTTAATACTTGGTGGCAAAACCCTTGTTGGCAAGCACAGCAGTCAGACGTTTTTAGTAGTTGATGATGAGGTTTGCACACATGTTAGAAGGAATTTTGGCCCACTCCTCTTTGCAGATCATCTGTAAATCATTAAGATTTCGAGGCTGTCGCTTGGCAACTCGGATCTTCAGCTCCCTCCATAAGTTTTCGATGGGATTAAGGTCTGGAGACTGGCTAGGCCACTCCAGGACCTTAATTTGCTTCTTTTTGAGCCACTCCTTTGTTGCCTTGGCTGTATGTTTCGGGTCATTGTCGTGCTGGAAGACCCAGCCACAAGCCATTTTTAATGTCCTGGTGGAGGGAAGGAGGTTGTCACTCAGGATTTGACGGTACATGGCTCCATCCATTCTACCATTGATGCGGTGAAGTAGTCCTGTGCCCTTAGCAGAGAAACACGCCCAAAACATAATGTTCCCACCTCCATGCTTGACAGTGGGGACGGTGTTCTTTGGGTCATAGGCAGCATTTCTCTTCCTCCAAACACGGAGAGTTGAGTTAATGCCAAAGAGCTCAATTTTAGTCTCATCTGACCACAGCACCTTCTCCCAATCACTCTCAGAATCATCCAGATGCTCATTTGCAAACTTCAGACGGGCCTGTACATGTGCCTTCTTGAGCAGGGGGACCTTGCGGGCACAGGCAGGATTTTAATCCATTACGGCGTAATGTGTTACCAATGGTTTTCTTGGTGACTGTGGTCCCAGCTGCCATGAGATCATTAACAAGTTCCCCCCGTGTAGTTTTCGCCTGAGCTCTCACCTTCCTCAGGATCAAGGACACCCCACGAGGCGAGATTTTGCATGGAGCCCCAGATCGATGTCGATTGACAGTCATTTTGTATGTCTTCCATTTTCTTACTATTGCACCAACAGTTGTCTCCTTCTCACCCAGCGTCTTACTTATGGTTTTGTAGCCCATTCCAGCCTTGTGCAGGTCTATGATCTTGTCCCTGACATCCTTAGAAAGCTCTTTGGTCTTGCCCATGTTGTAGAGGTTAGAGTCAGACTGATTAATTGAGTCTGTGGACAGGAGTCTTTTATACAGGTGACCATTTAAGACAGCTGTCTTTAATGCAGGCACCAAGTTGATTTGGAGCATGTAACTGGTCTGGAGGAGGCTGAACTCTTAGGGTATGTGCACACACACTAATTACGTCCGTAATTGACGGACGTATTTCGGCCGCAAGTACCGGACCGAACACAGTGCAGGGAACCGGGCTGCTAGCATCATACTTATGTACGATGCTAGGAGTCCCTGTCTCGCTGCAGGACAACTGTCCCGTACTGTAATCATGTTTTCAGTACGGGACAGTTGTCCTGCAGCGAGGCAGGGACTCCTAGCATCGTACATAAGTATGATGCTAGGAGCCCGGCTCCCTGCACTGTGTTCGGTCCGGTACTTGCGGCCGAAATACGTCCGTCAATTACGGACGTAATTAGTGTGTGTGCACATACCCTTAATGGTTGGTAGGGGATCAAATACTTATTTCTCTGTGCACAATGCAAATAAATATATATAATTTTGACTATGTGATTTTCTTTTCTTTTTTTAATATATAATCTATCTCTCACTGGTAAAATTAACCTAGCCTAAAAATTCTAGACTGTTCATGACTTTGACAGTGGGCAAACTTACAAAATCAGCAAGGGATCAAATATTTATTTCCTCCACTGTAGATGGGTCAAGACAAAAAAAAAAATACTTGTGTATCAAAACTTTGGATCTTTCATATGGTTTCCCCCCCCTGGCCCAAAAAAAAAAAACACAAAAAAAACAGTGATTTGTTTGTCTCTATCATTGGTTTTGTGGGACTCAAAAAGAGATTTAGTCTCACATGTAAATTGCTACCAGACGTCCCGCTACTATCCACAGGGGGCTCTATGGGGGAACTATCTACAGGGAGCATGTGTGTGTGGGACACAGTGTATGGTGCTATTATAATCAGGGACAGTGTATGGTGCTATTATAATCAGGGACAGTGTATGGCAGCGTATAGTGTATATTTATAATCGTTTATACAGATGTAGCCATCTGTCACGGTGCAGGGTGTGGACCCACTGGGCTGTACCGCGTAGCGGGATAGCATCTGGCCAAACAGGTACAATGCAATGTCTATAGTTCAGAAAGTGTACCTGAGGCAATGTAGACAGTAGCGGTAGATTCAGGCTAAAATGGGACTCCGACAGTAGACAGACACAGGGGGGGTGGTACACAATAGATGCAGCGGAGGGCACAACATGATTCCGATTCTAGGCGGCACAGAGGCACGGTAGCACGGGATACAGGGTACAGGCAGCAGGAACGAGTAACACTGGGAACTGGAAATCACTCAGAGACCATTTGCAATGACAAACTTTGGGTAACACAACAAGGCTCAGGCAAGGATCGAGAGGGCAGAGCCTCTTTTATAGTCCCGAAGCATTCTGGGCTAATTGCAGTATTCTGCAACTGTGCTCATACTGACCCTTTAAGGCTGTGCAGGAGACAGCGGGAGACAGCGTCCGGCTCAGGAAGTGAGTTCCGGCGTCTCTCAGGAGGGAGATGCCACCGGGAACTCACTCGTCCATGGCCGCGGCCATCAGAGGGTAAGTCAGGACGACGGTCCGCGGCCATAGACGTTACACCATCTTTAACTTGATTCTGATAAGTTGCTGCAGCTTGATATCACACAACAAAAGCCTATGAAAAGTCATTGAAAAAGTCAAGATAAGAGATCTAGCCATTGTTTATTTAATGCGTTAAAAGTCAAGGTAAAGATGGCTACATCTGTAGGTGCAGAAATGTTTGAAAAGTGAGAAGTTGAAAACATCTGAGCGGAAAACTGCAGAAATGGGCCGTGGCCGGGAGAAGTCGCCATAGAGGTCTGGGCAGGATGGAGAAGAAAAGAGAAAAAGAACAACTAGAATCTGAGATAGAGTACCGGTGAGTCACTTAAAGAAGTTATCCGGGGACCAAAAATTGCTTTGCATTCATATTTTTATGTAAAAAGAAGTCACTTACTAATATACTTTAATTAAAAATTTGGTACTAAATGGTGCCGTTCAAACCCGGAGATCTGTTCCCGGAAGCCCTGGAGCTTTTCTAATATTGATGACGTGCCGACCTGACTGAGGGCTTGCTTCCTGTGCTATTCGTGTCGGCGTGTTATCAATGGCATGAACGTAAGAGTCTGTCACACTGCCTATTGCTGGAGTCCCCGAGCAGAGCATCAGCTAGCGCTTTGTTCGGGACTCCAACATTGCTCCCGACATTTGGTCAGTGACTTCAAGGGTTTCCTATAGATGGAGTTTCCGAGCAGAGCATCAGCTAATGCTCTGCCTGGGGACTCTAGCATTGCTGCCAACTTCACTTTCACTGTCCATATACGGATAGTGATATCGACAGCAGTAGTGGAGTCCACGAGCAGAACATCAGCTGATGCTCTAGCCGGAGATTCCAGCATTGCTGCCACGGGCACGGGTCCGTAAATGCGGGTTGAATATGGGTTAAAAACGTGTGGAAAAGGACCCGTATTTACGGACAGTAATTACGGGAGGGAAAAAATACGATCGTGTGCATGGGGCCTTATTGTGTAGTTTTTTGATCAGTCATTTTTTTCTGTGACTATACGTTTTTCTTATATAACCGCTGGCTATTATCTGGCCTACCAAAGCTGTTACATTTGTTTGGCTCTGTGAAAACTCAGTCACTATGTTGTTATGGTGTGGCGGTATTATTCAGTAATAGTATGGGGGTATTATACAGTCACGATGTGGTCATGGTGTGGAGGTATTATTCAGTAACACTATGGGGGTATTTGTAAAGGATTTACCAGACACAGCTTCTGTGTCGACGCCCGTGATTAATCAGTCTGCATCTGCTCCTAGGTCTGATAGAGTGACTCGATCTGCTAACACTCAGGCTGGCCTGTGATTATGTAATGTTGGGGTAGGGAGACAGACAGGTGAGCCCTAATCTACCCGCCACTCAGTCCCTGCCTACTTGCACGGCCCGTCCTAGGTGACGGCGTACAACTGGGCGACGGTCCCTACGCTCAATAAGTGCACGACAGACAAACCGACGAGGGTACACAGAAGCTAAGGGAAATGGGGAAGTTGCCCACGGCAACACCGTGAGCAACAAGAGTAGTGAACGAGCCGAGTCAAACCAGGAGTGTACGAGGTACCAAACGCAGAGCAGGAGAGTAGCCAGTAAAGAAAGGGTCAAATTGAAGCAGAGGTCAATAGTACTAGCAGGAACAGCCGAGCCAGGAAACCAGACAGAATCACAGGCAAGGGAAAAGCAGGAAATGAAGGTATAAATAGACCGAGGGCGGGAGCTAGCTCCGTCTGGCCAGGCTGTGATAGGTTCTCCCACTCCTCAGCCTACCAGCCTGAGTGGTAGCAGATCGAGTCACTCTATCAAACCTAGGAGCAGATGCAGACTGATTAATCATGGGCGTCGACACAGAAGCTGTGTCTGGTAAATCCTTTACAATATTATTCAAAAGAAATATTCAAAGATAGGAAAAGAACGGATCTTATGGGACACTGTTACATTACATATGGACAAAGGCACAGGAGATTTCAAGTGAATGAGCTTAAAATATATATCTATTTAATAGAAACAATATTAACAATAGCGGCTACGCGTTTAGACGCCGAACTAACATCTTCCTCAGGACATATACAGTGAAGGAAATAAGTATTTGATCCCTTGCTGATTTTGTAAGTTTGCCCACTGTCAAAGACATGAACAGTCTAGAATTTTTAGGCTAGGTTAATTTTACCAGTGAGATATAGATTATATTTAAAAAAAAAACCAGAAAATCACATTGTCACAATTATATATATTTATTTGCATCGTGCACAGAGAAATAAGTATTTGATCCCTTTGGCAAACAAGTCTTAATACTTGGTGGCAAAACCCTTGTTGGCTAGCACAGCAGTAAGACGTTTTTTGTAGTTGATGATGAGGTCTGCACACATGTTAGATGGAATTTTGGCCCACTCCTCTTTGCAGATCATCTGTAAATCATTAAGATTTCGAGGCTGTTGCTTGGCAACTCGGATCTTCAGCTCCCTCCATAAGTTTTCGATGGGTTTAAGGTCTGGAGACTGGCTAGGCCACTCCATGACCTTAATGTGCTTCTTTTTGAGCCACTCCTTTGTTGCCTTGGCTGTATGTTTCGGGTCATTGTCGTGCTGGAAGACCCAGCCACGAGCCATTTTTAATGTCCTGGTGGAGGGAAGGAGGTTGTCACTCAGGATTTGACGGTACATGGCTCCATCAATTCTTCCATTGAAGCGGTGAAGTAGTCCTGTACCATTAGCAGAGAAACACCCCCAAAACATAATGTTTCCACCTCCATGCTTGACAGTGGGGACGGTGTTCTTTGGGACATAGGCAGCATTTCTCTTCCTCCAAACACGGCGATTTGAGTTAATGCCTAAGAGCTCCATTTTAGTCTCATCTGACCACAGCACCTTCTCCCAATCACTCTCAGAATCATCCAGATGTTCGTTTGCAAACTTCAGACGGGCCTGTACATGTGCCTTCTTGAGCAGGGGGACCTTGCGGGCACTGCAGGATTTTAATCCATTACGGCGTAATGTGTTACCAATGGTTTTCTTGGTGACTGTGGTCCCAGCTGCATTGAGATCATTAACAAGTTCCTCCCGTGTAGTTTTTGGCTGAGCTCTCACCTTCCTCAGGATCAAGGATACCCCACGAGATGAGATTTTGCATGGAGCCCCAGATCGATGTCGATTAACAGTAATTTTGTATGTCTTCCATTTTCTTACTATTGCACCAACAGTTGTCTCCTTCTCACCCAGCGTCTTACTTATGGTTTTGTAGCCCATTCCAGCCTTGTGCAGGTCTATGGTCTTGTCCCTGACATCCTTAGAAAGCTCTTTGGTCTTGCCCATGTTGTAGAGGTTAGAGTCAGACTGATTAATTGAGTCTGTGGACAGGAGTCTTTTATACAGGTGACCATTTAAGACAGCTGTCTTTAATGCAGGCACCAAGTTGATTTGGAGCATGTAACTGGTCTGGAGGAGGCTGAACTCTTAATGGTTGGTAGGGGATCAAATACTTATTTCTTTGTGCACAATGCAAATAAATATATAGAATTTTGACTATGTGATTTTCAGTTTTTTTTTTAAATATAATCTATCTCTCACTGGTAAAATTAACCTAGCCTAAAAATTCTAGACTGTTCATGTCTTTGACAGTGGGCAAACTTACAAAATCAGCAAGGGATCAAATACTTATTTCCTTCATTGTACTTCACATGCAATACAGCTTCTTATATACCATAGAAAATTTAAATTTAGGAGAAAAGGCCGCCAAAGTGAAAAAGGTCAAAGTGCGACCGTGATGTCATAACCATACGAATAGGGCATTTACGTTAAAATTTAAAACATAACAATTTACATAAAGCATCAATAAAAGTAGATTGCGTTACAAAAGCAGATGCGTGTATATGACTTCAATATTAAAAGTATTAGATAAAAAGGTTTCCAACTGACAAACAAGTCAAAAATTACATTGCATAAATATAACTTTTAAATATAAACAAACCTGTTTAATAAATATATCGTAAGCAACTTACTTTAAGAAGAAAGCAGGGGAAAGGTAAATGCATTAGAAAGAGACTTTAGCTACAGAGAATGCCGCTGGTTGCCAGGTAACACAGGCGACGCCGAGACGTGTCCCTATAGTCAAGGCAACTACGCGTGGCTACGGAAGCCGAGAGGGATCAAAAGTGAAAGAGGCAAAGCAATGCAGAGGGCAAGCTACGAAAGGGTAAGTGACAAAAAAAATTTATATAGCAACATATATTCTAATATATTGTTCATCATAGATGTATATTTCAATTTGGTTAAGCAAACTACGTATATTAACTGGATTGAGCAGAGATAGAATTGGAATGTATTATGCATTGATTTTTTATATTTTTTGTTGTAGACAGGATGAATAGTAGAACAATATATATGTACACACACTCAAACATTCTCTTAACTCGTTAGTGACCGCCAATACGCCTTTTAACGGCGGCCACTAACGGGCTTTATTCTGATGCATATGCCTTTTTACGGCACTGCATCAGGATAAAGTAAACAGAGCAGGGAGCGTCAAATCTCCCTGCTCTCAGCTGCTAGAGGTAGCTGAGGGCTGGGGGCATCCCTGCTCTGCCGTGTGAGATCGGTATTAGTATCGATCTCACCCGTTTAACCCCTCCGATGCGGTGCACAATAGCGTGCACCGCATCTGAGTGGTTTTGGAGCTCCCTCTCTCTCCCACCGACACCCGGTGATACGATCGCCGAGTGTCTGTGTCTTTAATGGCAGCCAGGGGCCTAATAAAGGCCCCCAGGTCTGCCTGGAGCGAATGCCTGCTAGATCATGCCGGAGGCATGACCTAGCAGATGCCTGTCTGTTTTAAATGGACAGGCAGTAATACACTGCAATACAAAAGTATTGCAGTGTATTACAATAGCGATCGGAGAATCGCATATTAAAGTCCCCTAGTGGGACTAGTAAAAAAGTAAAAAAAAAAGTTTAATAAAGTTAATTAAAAAAAAATGGGAAAAAAAATGAAAAACCCAGCTTTTCCCCATACATAATGCTTTACTATTAAAAAACCCAAAATAAAGTAAAAAAGTTACACATATTTGGGATCACCGCGTCCGTAACGACCCTGACTATAAATCTATTACATTATTTAACCCGCACGGTGAACGCCGTAAAAAATGTAATAAAAAACTATGGAAAAATTGCTGTTTTCTGTGAATCCTGACTTAACAAAAATGTGATAAAAAGTGATCAAAAAGTCGCACCTACTCCAAAATGGTACCAATAAAAACTACAAGTCTTCTCGCAAAAAAAAAGCCCTCACACAACCGCATCGGCGAAAAAATAAAAACGTTACGGCTCTTCAAATATGGAGACACAAAAACAAATAATTTTGGAAAAAAAGTGTTTTTACTGTGTAAAAGTAGTAAAACATACAAAAACTATACAAATTTGGTATAGTTGTAATCGTAACAACCCGCTGAATAAAGTTATTGTGTTATTTATATCACACGGTAAACGGCGTAGATTTAAGATGCGAAAAAGAGTGGCAAAATTTCAGGGTTTTTTCTATTCCCCCCCCAAAAAAAGTTAATAAAAGTTAATCAATAAATAATATGTCCCCCAAAATGGTGCTATTAAAAAATACAACTTGTCCCGCAAAAAACAAGACCTTATACAGCTATGTCGACGCAAAAATAAAAGGGTTATAGCTCTTGGAATGCAACGATGGAAAAACGTAAAAAATGGCTTGGTCATTAAGGTTTAAAATAGGCTGGTCATTAAGGGGTTAATACTGGAGTGGAAAATTTATGGATATACTTTTAGCCTGAAACGGTTAGGTAAATTACGGAACAGAAAGAAGATCTCGCATTATTACATAGGTTAAATGGATAAATGGCACCCATTTAGGCAAGACATATATGTATTAATCAAGTGATGCTTCTGAAATGTCATTAAGATCCCCTGGATGTAATGTTTGGAGCCTGAATATCTAGTAATTCTCCCGCTGTTTTAGCTAACAGAATCTATTTGGAACACCGGAGTGAATATGTTCAATCGGAGTGATGTTAATTGTATCAAATTGTCGGTTATGTAAATAAGCAAAGTGCCGGGGGACACTGTGTTTGAGAAACCCTTTATTAACATTAAACCTATGTTTATTGATCCTAGTGCGTAGACATTGTGTCGTTCTGCCTATATACTGTGAATGGCATAAGCACTCTAATAGGTATACCACATAAGAGCTGCCACAATTGAGGAATGATTTAATGGGAAACGATTCATTGGTAACGGTAGATGTGTATGTATCCTTTCTATGTAGGATATTAATACAACATAGGCATCGTGAATGGCCACATTTAAAAGAACTATGTAAACTGGGGAACATTAATCGGGCTGGATGGTTTGGAATTTTGTACTCTACTAGGAGCAAGAATGTTCCTCAAGGATTGTGAGCATCTGAACGTAATAATTGGTTTATCTGGTAGTTCGTTTTTTTTTAGATATGGGTCATTTCTAAGAATGTGCCAATGTTTGGATAAGATAGCCCTTACTGATTTGTTCCCACTATTGTATGAGGTGATGAAGTTATTGTTGCATCTTTTTTACTCATTTTCCTTATGTATTTGGTTAATACAAAAGTTCTGAGATAACTCGGCAGCTTTAGAGCGTGCACCTTTTATCAAATTAATCGGAAAGTTTTTTTCTCTAAATCTTTTCTCCAAATTATTACATTCTTTAGTAAAGTTACTATCAGTAGAACAATTTTTTCTCACACTTCTAAATTGCTCGAAGGATAAATTTTTTATCCAAGGAGGGTAGTTTGCACTCTTAAAATCAATGTAGCTGTTGAAATCTACTGATTAAAATGTGTTTTTGTGGTAAAGTTGTTGGTGCTCTTATCAAAATTAATGGTCAGATCTAAAAAGTCTATAGATACAACAGAAAACATATGCGTAAATGTTGTCACAATTATTTGAATTTAGAGTTTCAATGAATCGGGAGGCCTCTTCCATCTCACCTTTCCATACAAAGAAAAGGTCATCGATGTAGCGTCTATACAATAAAATGTTATCTTTAAAGGGATGATCACCATAGATATATTTGTCCTCAAAGGCTCCCATATAGAGATTAGCATATGCCGCTGCGAAGCGAGTGCCCATTGCACAACCCTTAACCTGATTATAATAATTTTTGCCAAAGCTAAATACATTGTTTTGAAGAATGAATTTGATACAATTAATTAAAAACACAGCCTGCGCAGTCTGGATTGAAGAACTAGTTTATAAAAATGAATTAACTACTTACAAACCTTTGTCATGTGGGATATTGCTATATAGCGCAGTTACATCTGCTGTCAAAAAGTGTATTGGGGATGTAGAAGAGTCCATTCCTAAACTAAGTAGGTCTTTAATCAATTGAGTGGAATCTCTAAAATAGGATGGCAAAATAAGGACAAAAGGTTGGAGGTGCAAGTTAACAAAGTGGGAGAGGTTACTTGTAAGTGAACCAATCCCAGAAATAATGGGATGTCCAGGGGGGTTAGTAGGTGATTTTTAAATTTTCGGAAGATGATAAATGAAAGGCATATTTGGAAAGGGAACATGTAGAAAAGTTTTTTCTTTTTTCGTAAGAAGTCCATCTTTAAAGGCTGTATCTATTAGGATTTTATATTCACATATATAGGATGGAAGTGGGTTGGCGGACAGTTTACGGTAAACGGTACTGTCAGTTAGAATATTTATGTTTATCTTGGATAACAATGCCACCCCCTTTGTCCGCAGGGCGGATTACAATATTCTCGTTGTTGCGTAATGTTTTAATTGCCCTTCTCTCGTGTGGTGTGAGGTTATCCGGCATAGTACAAGGGTTATCTAATTTTCTAAGTTCATTGCCAACTAAAGTAGAAAAGGTGTCTAAATGAGAGCCTTGATGGTGCAATTGATAAAAGTTTGATTTTGAATGGACATCTACTGTAACGACAGTGGAGGATGTATTAGTCACCATAGGATGAGGTGTGAGAGAGGGCACAAAAGTTGACTTTGAAATGGCAAAATGCCTAACCAATGTCAGTTTCCTGATAAACCTGTTAAGGTCTATAAAAAGTTCAAATGTATTTTATGGGGCTACAGGGCAAAAAGAAAGGCCCTTATTCAATAAACTCGTTTTGTGTCCTTTTAAGGCAGGGGTCTCAAACTCGGCCGTGTAAGTGGGCCACATATAGAAAAAATGGGAAGTTGACGGGCCGCATTACTTTCAAATTTGATACAATCCAAAATTATTGTTAATCAATTAGTTATTTGATCTACTATAACACTACATTACTATAATAATACTACATTACTATAATGATACCGCTAGGTTTAAAATTTGAGATATTTCTCCACATGCTTATTACAACAATCCAGTTTTCCAGTTTAAGTGTCGCTAAATGCAGTCCGGCGGCTCAGTAGGCAGTGTTTAGCAGACACACATCAAGATTGGGAAGCCCCTTTTTAGATAGTGCCACAGTGCCCTCTGTGGATGCTGCCACAGTGCCCTCTGTGGATGCTGCCACAGTGCCCTGTAGATCCTGCCATAGTGCCCTCTGTAGATGCTGCCACAGAGTACTTTGTAGATGCTGCTACAGTGCCCTCTGTAGATAATGCCACAGTGCCATCGGTAGATAATGCCACAGTGCCCTCTGTAGATAATGCAACACACCCCTAGATAATGCCACAGTGTCCTCTGTACATACTGCCACAGTCCCCTTTGTAGATCCTGCCACAGTGCCCTCTGTAGATGCTGCCAGAGTCCTCTGTAGATGCTGCCACAGTGCCCTCTGTAGATAATGCCACAGTGCCCTCTGTAGATAATGCCACAGTGCCCTCTGTAGACAATGCAACATTGCCCTCTGTAGATAATGCCACAGTGCCCTCTGCAGATAATGCAACACACCCCTAGATAATGCCAGTGTCCTCTGTACATACTGGCGCAGTCCCCTCTGTAGATGCTTCCACAGTGCCCTCTGTAGATGCTGCCACAGTGCCCTCCGTAGATGCTGCCACAGTGCCCTCCATAGATGCTGCCACAGTGCCCTCTGCAGATGCTGGCACGGTGCCCTCCGCAGATGCTGTCACAGTGCCCTCCGCAGATGCTTTCACAGTGCCCTCTGCAGATAATGCCACACACACCCCAAGTAGATAGCTCCATTGTGGCTCCCTCTAGGAGTGGAATCCCCAGCCAGAGAGTTGCCGACGCTTTGTCCCGGAGTCCCGGAGCAGAGACTCTACTAGCGGGCCGCGTGCTTGAGATACCTGATTTAAGGCATAAGATGACAGATTGAATAGTTTTAGTGTTTGATCTGATTTCTCTTTGTATTGAGTGACACTGGTTGGTTTATTACGTTTCCTTCCCTTTCTCCCTCCTCTGTATCTATGTCTAATTTTCTTTTGGTGGAAATTTTCTGGATTTTCGGGAAGAAATTGGTTATAGTTTGTGCTTTTGGACTCGTAATATAGGGTATCAGTAGGTCGTTGCTTTTCACTGTAGGGGTAACTGGGGGCATAGTAAGCTGGGATGGGAGCCCTAAAAAAGAAACTGCAGAGTATGTGTTATCTAAAGAGGATGTAGTGTAATCAGATTTAGGGTAAACAGTAGTACACCTCTGTTCATTATGTGCAGACATGTGTTGGCTATTACATGAGGTATTAGGAGAGCCATCTATATGTAGGGAATGATTACAAATAAATGGTTCCGAAGATATGGGAGTATTGTGTGTGGATAACTGTAATAGGGACAGTAGGCTGTCTTCTTTCAGTGATTCAATTGAATCGTTAAATTGTGGTGTTAGGGGATTTGATGTAGAAATATCTTCCATTATTTCAGATGATAAATGTAAGCGTGAAAGATGAGCCTCTAGATCTGATGATTTAAAAGCATTCATGGGTATACTATGAGTTAGATGTACTGGAGGTGTGGGACTGATTTTAGTTGGGACCGGTACTAGAAGGGGAGTATAATCAATTTTATTACAAGGTAGTGTGAGAGATAATGTAATGTTAGCTGTATCGTTGGTATTAATATTATTCGGAGCGATCTCAACTACTCCATGGTTCATCATCTTGTGATTGTTTCATGAAGACAAAAAAGATGAAAAAGAGGGAGATGATGAAGAGAGAGATGAAGAGGAAAGTGAAGAAAAGAGAGGTGTGTTTGGCACTTTTAAAAAAATAATTGGAAAACTTCTATAGAATCAACCACAATAATAACTGCAATGTTTAATAACTCCAGGAAGCTGAATTATTACTAATTGTGCCAAAAATACAATGAAGCATATTTAACTGATATGATGGTCTGTGTTTTTTTTTTTTCATACAATAATTTTTTCACGTCCATACCTGTAAAAACACAGTAATAAAGGAGTTAACTAACAAAATGTAGGCATCTTTAAGGCATGTCTTGGCGTTCGCGTCTGCTCAGAGGAGGATGAGTAGGGGTTACCTAAGATGAGTCTTTAATTTTGTTTTCACAACTGTATCTGACAAAACTTGGGATTTATTAGTATTTCCCAGTTCAGATAATCCACAAAATAAAAACAAGAATAAGCGTACAAACAGGGGCGTAGCTAACGGCTCATGGGCCCCGATGCAAAAGTCCTTCATGGCCCCCCCCCCAGTTCTCTTCATGGCTGACGGCCCACAGCTTTCAGCTCAATCGCTGGGTCTCAGGGGCGTAGTTAAGGGCTTAAAACATCAGGGGCAATAGCCTCAATATATATGTTCCCCCCATAAAAAATGTATGTGTGTGTATATATATATATATATATATATATATATATATATATATTTATTTATATATATATATATATATATATATATACACACACAAATATATAATTCTATATCGGAGACAGCATATCTGTAGCACTATGACCCTGTAGCTATCGATAGGATTAGATACAGTGGCTCAGCAGACAGTATCACACATGATAGGATTAGATACAGTGGCTCAGCAGACAGTATCACACATGTTAGGATTAGATACAGCAGCTCAGCAGACACTATCACACATGATAGGATTAGATACAGCAGCTCAGCAGACACTATCACACATGATAGGATTAGATACAGTGGCTCAGCAGACAGTATCACACATGATAGGATTAGATACAGTGGCTCAGCAGACACTATCACACATGATAGGATTAGATACAGCAGCTCAGCAGACAGTATTACACATGATAGGATTAGATATCGGATGTTGGACTACATCGGATTATTACTCTGAATAAAATGGTTAACAAGGGTTTCAATAAAATACATTTTTCTGTCTTTGTATTTTTTTAAATCTTTATTATTACCGCCTTAGTAATGGCCGCTGGCTGATTGACAACCTCCATTACTAAGGTGGGGCTTAATGTTTGCCGGTGAAAAGGTCCACACTAACCCCCATTATTACCCCGGTATCCTCGTCACCTGGCTTCAGGGCCCAGTCTCAATTGCGACCGCTACGACCCCAATAGCTGCACTGCCCAAATCGTAATATCACAAGAAGAAGAAAAGAAGAAAACACAGGTATGATGAGCGCTACAGGAGGAAGCCAGTAGTTTGTGGATTCATTTAAATAATTACTTTGTTAAATACTAAGGCCTAGTTCACACAGAGTTTTTTGCAGGCAAAAAAATCTGCCTCAAAATTCCTTCAGGAATTTTGAGGCAGATCTTGACTTGCCGGCAGAACACTTGCCGTATTTTTTGGCTGCAGCCATTGAGCGCCGCAGGTAAAAACCGCCGCGGAAAACACTTTCTCTGACTCCCATTGAGGTCAATGGGAGGTCAGAGACTATGACGCCTGAAGAAAGGACACAACGCTTTTTTTCCGCTCGTGGGAAAAAAAAAACACCTTTGCCCCCCATTGAAATCAATGGGAGGCGATTTTGAACGTTTTTTGGCCCAATTTCCAAGGCGGTTTCCACGTCAAAAACAGCGCCAAAAGACTGTGAACTCCCCCTAAGCATTACGGCACCGAACCGTAATCATGTAATTGATGGAGGCAGCACTTGCTAGTTATTAATCATTTAAAGAACTACTGGATTCATTCTGCAGCGCTCATCATACCTATGCTTTCTTGCTACTTGTGATATTAGGATGTACCGTGTTCACAGTGCGGTCAAATTGAATTTTTTGCAACGGTTTTCACAAAATCGCAGCACATGATGTGATTTGACAGCACTGTGTCAATTAAGGCCGGATTCAGACAAGCGTGTGCGTTTTGCGCGCGCAAAAGGCACTTAACGGCTCCGTGTGTCAGCCCTGTATGATGTGCGGCTGCGTGGAAATCACGCAGCCGAGCAACATACAGGGCTGACACACGGAGCTGTTAAGTGCCTTTTGCGCGCACATCATGATGACACTCTGTTTGGATGTTTGTAAACAGAAAAGCACGTGGTGCTTTTCTGTTTTCATTCATACTTTTCACAGCTGTTGCGCGAATCACGCGCGTCCCACGGAAGTGCTTCCGTGTGGTGCGCATGATTTTCACGCACCCATTGACTTCAATGGGTGCGTGATGCGCGAAAAACGCACAAAGAACAGACATGTTGTGAGTTTTTCGAAGCGGACGCACACTGCATAAAAATCACGCACCTGTCTGCACGGCCCCATAGACTAATATAGGTCCGTGTGACGCGCATGAAAATCACGCGCGTCGCACGGACGTATATCCTGTTCGTCTGAATAAGCCCTAAGCCTAATGTTTTTATGCATCTTGTACTACTTTTAAGCAATCTTCGAATTTGTGATATGAATGGTGCGGTTTGCTGCAAATTTCATAATCGCGGAAAAACAGCGCCATTTTTGCCGCGATTACGAAAATCGCGGCAAAACCGCACCATTTTTGCCGCGATTACGAAAACTTAACAAACCCTACAGGAGTTGGGGTCAGGAGAGACAAGTAAAGAAGAGACAATGGCGGATGCAGGGAGAGAGGGGGTTAAGGAAGCGCTCACCAGGACCTGAGAGGTGAACGTGCCTTCTCTTCTGGCGACTGTGCTGCTGCTATAGTGTGGTAGAAGGACCTGATCGGTGGGCGTGGCTTCTGTTCCTCAAAGGCGAATCAGGTCACATGCGCATGACGTCATTAAAAGTCCTTTCGTAAACGGCATCTGTCCAACTTTAATGCTGCTTATGCAGCGTTTTTACACTAGTAACTTCACGAAAATGTGGTGGGGGGATCGTGGGCCCCCCAGGCTTCGGGGCCCGGTCGCAATTGCAACCGCTGCGACCCCTATAGCTACGCCACTGCGTACAAATATAACACCAAAGTACCAGCTGTATACACTGCAATGAAGGTCAACAGGTCATGTAAAATTATATCAAATTAAAAAAAAAACAATACCTACATGCAGGCCCTTATTTACACTGGATGTGAAGTGCTTAGGATGTCCAGCAGGGAGGTGGGGGGCTTCAGGATCTTTTATATATTTAATTTTTTTCTAAAAAAAATTAACTTTGTGACCTAACCGAGCAGCCTGTGAGGAAGGAGGTGGTGAGTGCTCAATCAATCTTCTGTTTCTGCCTCTATATATCTCTATGTGTGTGTATATTTGACTATGTTTGCTTATATGTCTCTGTGTTTGTATGTGTCTAAGTTCCAGTATATGTGTATGTGTATATGTGTCTCGGTGTGCGTATTTATGTGTCTAAGTGCCTATATATGTGTCTGTATGTGTATATATTTCTGTATGTTCATCTACTACATTATCTGTGGTGTTACATAGGACTGCAGGTAACATCCACTAACAGAGGCGTAGCTAAAGGCTCATGGGCTTTGGTGCAAGAATTCAGCTTGGGCCCCCCTAAGCATTCCCAACAGCACCAGACCTCTGCGCACACCTATGCCCAGCCGCCTTGCCCGACAGATCCCATGAATGCCTCCACAGAAATACTGCTCCCCATAGCTGACCCCACAGTATAATGCCCCATAGCTGCCCCCACACAGTATAATGCCGACCATAGCTGACCACACAGTATAATGCCCCCATAGATGCCCCCACACAGTATAGTGCCCCACAAAGCTGCTCCCACAGTATAATGCCACTCATAGCTGCACCAGAAAGTATAATGCCCAAATAAAGTATAATGCACTCCATATAATATAATGTCCCCATACAGTATAATGCCCCCCATAGCTGCCATATACAGTATAATGCCCCCCATAGCTGCGCCATACAATATAATGTCCCTTACAGTATAATGCCCCCATAGCTGCCCCATACAGTATAATGCCCCCCATAGCTGCCATATACAGTATAATGCCCCCCATAGCTGCGCCATACAATATAATGTCCCATACAGTATAATGCCCCCATAGCTGCCCCATACAGTATAATGCCCCCCATAGCTGCGCCATACACTAGAATGTCCCATACAGTATAATGCCCCTATAGCTGCCACATACAGTATAATACCCCCATAGCTTTTCCATACAGTATAATGCCCCACACAGTATAATGCCCCACCATAGCTGTCCCATACAGTATAATGCCCCACACAGTATAAAGCCCCCCTAAGCTGCCACATACAGTATAATGCCCCCCATATAGTATAAAGCCCCCATTTTACTGTTGCGTGCTAAAAATGGCTAAACGGTGTCTGGTCCTGAAGGCTCAAAAAAGCGCAATCCTGAATTGGTTAAAATTACACGAGGAGCCGAAGCAGCAATCTTTTTAGTTAAAACGCCAACAGCAACCCTTTCAGGGCCATTTGAGGGTCCTGCCACGTTGGCAGAAACCCACCCAGCATAAAGGTATGTGATTGCGCACGGGGAGCAGCTATGAGGCGCATCCATCCACAAGCTGATATCCTTGTGGTCCCATTACAAACTAGGCCTAAAAGATTTTCTCTGCCTAAACTGTTCATCATATCGGAGCCACGTAGTGCCTCCATAGATACAATAAGCCTCCCGGATAGAATCTAGATAGCAAAACAAAGCTGAACAATTCTGAGGATCTTTTTCACCCACTACACTAGCCAAAATAGCAAAAGCCTGAAGCCAGTTTGACTATATCGCCTCTTCTCCTCCTCCTCCTTCTTACTCTCCACAGGCTTTGCACGGTCCAAGTTAAACTTCTCAAGGGGCAAAAGGGAAAAAATCTCAAGATACTCATCACGGCAAATTTTTTCCCGTACCTCCTGCTTCAAATGCGCTCCCAAGGGGCCATCAAACCAGACATAAATCATCCAAACGCACCATATCCACAGCAGATGCCCCAGCTACCGGGGTGGCCTCACCCGTATTCAAACCCAGCTGCTCAGTTGCAAACCCAGGCACCAACAAATCCCTCATAAATCTCAACAACTGCGACATAGCATCACCAGACTCACACACAGCAGCCTCACCAACCGCAACCCCAGCTGGAGCACACCTCGCAACCGGCATACTATCACCTAAAGGTACACCTGTAGAGGGCCCAGATACGCCATGAGACTTACCAGACTGACTACGAGCTAACCCCGGAACACCAGTTGCATACAGTCAGCGATGGTCAATCCTGAGATCCTCATCGTTCAATAGTTGTCCTTCCTCAGCAGACATCTCTGGATCAAAAATGTCTTCAACTGAGCCAGCAGGTTGCTGGTCCCCGCAGACGGGACCCTCCACACTCCTCCTGGCATGTGAAGGGGCGAAGCTACCTCCGGCAACCGCCGGCCGTCGACAATCATGTCCAGCCACGGGCTCTCCCCTGATGGCAGCAGCAGGATGAGCAGTAGGGCCCACTGATGAACCGGCCCTCTCCACGAGGTGCCCCCTTCAAATGCCACTCGGTCGGCACAGCCACGCAGCAGGCAATGGCAGGGGCAGTTCCTCTGATGACGCAGCCTCCAAGGCCCCGACGTCCCTCCGCTCCACGTCCAGAGCGGCGCGACCACTTGATGCGGCCGCCCGCTGATGCAAGCCGCCTACCAATCGGGGCATCCAGGTAGGGGGTAGCGATGCCACGCCCAAAGGGCCGCGCCGACGCAGCAGATTCCTCCCGGAGCACCGGGAAGCCAGAACCAGATGTGGCTCACCCCCCAGCCTCGGAGGGTCCTTGACTGGGCTCCTTTTCTTGCATGCAGCCCTGGGAGTGATCTCCGGACTAAGGCGCACAGGAGGCCAAGGCCTCGTAGGGTGCTGTGAGGGAGCTGGGACCACAGCTACCTCCTCCACTCCCTTTCTAGCCAGCTCCAGCTGGGGGTGGAGCTATTGAGGACACCACAGGGCAGCCCCCATTCTACACTTGTAGGAGGGGTTCCAGCCCCCATGCTGTGGAAGGAGTCCCACGCCCCACATATACCAGACTGGTTATGGGGTTCCAGCCCCCTTGGGTGATAGGGGTATCAGCTCCCTCTGTACCCACGATATCGTAGGCGTCCCAGCCCCCTTGTACTATAGAGCTAATAGCCCCCTTCCGAACGTCGGTCACAGGGTCCCAGCCCCCTTCTGTTTTTCCCCTTTTGTCAGCCCTTAGGTGTCTGTCTACCCCCCCTTCCTCTTATTTGTGTAGAAGGTTGAAGCATGGTTTGTTACTTACTATTGTATAATGCCTGTTGTATCGTTAGTGACCACTAGATGGTGGTAGAGCAGTTGCAGTGAGTTCCTGGATAGATTACACTGGACATGAAAACGTGGAATTAAAGGGGGAGGAGCTAAAAACGGAACAGGGGGGGGGGGGGGAGATTAGCAAGTGGAGAGGGGGCAGCCATGTTGAAGGAGAGAGAGAAGAAGTATGAGATATGAGCTCAGGGAAGAGATATTGAAAGTTAAAGCAAACAGCAAGAAAGAGAGTGAAGCAGGATAAGGAGCTCCAGACTGGTATGAGGAGAATAAGAACCTAGGAGTCATATCCAGCAGACTGCTTTCTGGTACCCTGAGCGAGAGACTGGGAGCAACGGTGACCAGGCTGCTGCTATTTCACGAGAGAAGCACCCTTGGCTCAACGATCCAAAGAGTGGACTAACTGGACACCGCGCATACTGCCAAGGTGAGCTGTCAGCCGATTACAGAACCCTTTCCAGGCCCGCCGCTATTACTCCATAGCATCCGGAGACGCGTAGAGGACAGAGACTGATATCAGGCGGAGCCATTGAAAGATAAATAGACTGTTGAACTTATACTGTTGCTGATTTCATCTGTTTATACGGTTATTGATTAAGTAAAGATTTATAAAGAAATCCGGAGTAGTGTTGTGGTGTCCACGTTTTAGTTCCATCTAACACACTAATACACACAGATATCTCCCTGCTCTGCTGTCTTCTAGCGCCACTGTAGCTCCCTGAAGGAGTGGAATCCCCGTGAGGCTGGGGATTCCGCTCCTGGAGCGCTGCTTGATATCTCTGTTCATATATGGACAGTGACATCAGGGGAAACTCCAGAAGCAGAATCCCCGGTCACAGCATTGTAGACTCTTCCACTCCAGGAGAAGCCAATGACGTCATGGACACAGACGACAGGAGCTTCTCCTGGAGTGGAATCAACGGTCATATCGTCTGCAACGCTGTGGACGGGGATTCCGCCTCAGGAGTTTTCCCTGATGTCACTGTCCATATATGGACAGAGGCATCAAGCAGCGCTCCAGGAGCGGAATCCCCGGCCACACGGGGATTCCGCTCCTTCAGAGAGCTACACTGGCGCTATCTTTACTGGAAGGGGGATTTGCTATCTACAGGGGGGCTGTAGGCTGTGTGGCACTACCTACAAAGGACAACTGTGCAGGAGCACACAAAATACCCAGATTTCCCGGGTATAAAAAATAAAGTGTGGAAATAAACATTGATCTTACTTTTATTTAATCTAGCTAAAAGGATTAATCCTTTACTCAGACTAAATAAAAGTTATATCTTAGTTTATTTTCACACATTTATTTGATAGCTGGGAAAGCTGGGTATTTTGTGTGCTCCTGCACAGTTGTCCTTTTTTAAATGTCTATTGCCCGCCAGCTATCAGGATAATTTCGTAGTCCTTGCACTACCTACCAGGGGGCTGTGTGGCACTATCAACCAGGGGGCTGTGGGCTATGTGGCACTACCAACCAGGGGGCTGTGGGCTATGTGGCACTACCAACCAGGAGGCTGTGGGCTGTGTGGCACTACCAACCAGGGGGCTGTGTGGCACTACCTACCAGGGGGCTGTGTGGCTCTACCAACCAGGGGGCTGTGGGCTGTGTGGCACTACCAACCAGGGGGCAGTGGGCTGTGTGGCTCTACCAACCAGGGGGCTGTGGGCTGTGTGGCACTACCAACCAGGGGGCAGTGGGCTGCGTGGCACTACCAACCAGGGGGCTTTGGGGCACTAGCAACCAGGGGACTGAGGGGCACTAGCAACCAGGGGGCTGTGGGGCACTACCAACCAGGGGGCTGTGTGGCATTACCAACCAGGGGGCTATGTGGCACTCCCTACCAGGGGCTGTGGGCTGTGTGGCACTCCCTACCAGGGGTCTTTGCGACACTTCCTACCAGGGGGCTGTGCGGCACTCCCTACAGGGGGCTATGCGGCACTCCCTACAGGGGGCTGTACAGCACTCCCTACAGGGGTCTGTGTGGCCCTCCCTACAGGGGGCTGTGTGGCGCCATCTACAAGGGGCTGTGTGGCGCTACCTACAAGGGGGCTGTCTGGCGCTACCTACAAGGGGGCTGTCTGGCGCTACCCACAAGGGGGCTGTGTGGTGCTATCTACAAGGGGCTATGTGGTGCTACCCACAAGGGGGCTGTGTGGCGCTACCCACAAGGGGCTGTGTGGCGCTACCTACAAGGGTGCTGTCTGGCACTACCTACAAGGGGCTGTGTGGTGCTATCCACAAGGGGCTGTGTGGCGCTACCTACAAGGGGCTGTGTGGCGCTACCTACAGGGGGAATCTGTGAGTGGGGGGCTGATAGTCATTTTACTGTGAGTGGTGGGCTGATGGTCATTTTACTGTAAGTGGGGGGTTGATGGTCATTTTACTGTGAGTGGGGGGCTGATGGTCTTCAATTGGTTTCCACCTCTGACCTCCAATTGAAATTAATAGGAGGCAGAAAATACCTGCGGCGCACGTTTGGAGCTTTTTTTTTCCTGCGTCTTTTGCATTCGCTTCAACAGCTTAAGAAAAAACACAAAAAAAAAGGTCACACAACGCTGTCAGTTGTAGAAGGAATTTTGAGGCAGATTTTTTTTGCCTTACAAAAAACGTGTGTGAACATACCCTACGAGTGTAGTGCTTGTTCTTAGCCGTTTTCTGTCTTTCTCAAAACAATTTTTGGTAGGGGGGCCCTGAGGAAATGTTGTTTTTCCAGTGCTGCCTCGAGTCTGAAAAGGTTGGGAAACTCTGTACTAGGCTACAGGGTCCCGTCATGGAACAGCTCAGTTCGTCATGGGAACGGGGCCTAGGTGAGTACAATTTCTGTTTTTGTTTGGGGGCACTGTCTACAAGGGGGAGGTGTAAGACTGTATGGCACTGTCTACAAGGGGGAGGTAGGGGACTGTATGGCACTGTCTACAAGGGGGGAGGTGCGGGGACTGTATGCCACGATCTACAAGGGGGAGGTGGGGGGCTGTATGGCAATGTCTACAAGGGGGAGGTGGGGGACTGTATGGCACTGTCTACAAGGGGGAGGTGGGGGGCTGTATGGCACGATCTACAAAAAGGAGGTGGGGAATTATGGCACTGTCTACAGGGAGGCTGTATGGCAAAATCTACAGGGGGGGCACTATACTGTGTAGGGGCCACTAAGCGGACATTATACGGTGTAGGGGTACTACAGATGACATAATACTGTGGACACAATTAGAGGACAAAATACTGTGTCCTTGAAGGGGTTGTAATATATTATATTATTAAATATTATTAATTTACTATATGGGGGCACTAAAGGGGCATTATAATTTTTTTATGGGGCATTTTTTTTTAATGATGGGGTGGGGCGCCGAAAGATCATTTAGCACAGGGCGCCATCTATCCTAGGGCCGGCCCTGTGTATATATACATATATATATTTGGCTGTCATGAATAAATATGTGCCTTTATGTATGTACAGATGTAGCAATCTATATATTTACTTTAAATGCATTAGATACGCAGTGTCAAGCAACTTTAATCTGACTTTTTTTAATCGATTTTAAATTACTTTTGTTGTGTAATATCACGCTGCAGCAATTTACCAGAGTCAAGATAAAGATGGCCACGTCCATACAGTATATACGTGGTTCATTTTTGGTTTGTGGAGGGCAGCAATAAAGAGTCTTGCACAGGATGCCATCCAACCTAAGGCCAGCTCTGCTCATACTTATAGTTTATGTAGCGCTACAGTCATTTATGGACTGCGCTGAGGGAAACAGCGGAAACACGGCACAACTGGAGTGCACCAGGTAAGGTATGTAATATTTAGCAATGTTGTATGTCACAGTCCCTGGGACCAGAGGGTCGCTTCAATTGTATCTGCGTCCTTAAGACGCAAATTCAATTGAAAGCACAGGTGAGGCAAGTGAACCATCTGTTCCCTTCCTTGCCATTCGGAGCTTTTCTTATGGCAAGGTGGTGTGATTATGTCATCGTTCCATCTGGGATTGTTCCACTAGAGCAGGCCCGATCATAAAAGACCAGGCCTGCATCAATGGCAAACGTAAATGGTGATTCCAAGACGACGCTAGTAACTTCTAGAGCGGGGATTCCGTTGTTTCAAAAGGAGTCCAGCACAAGGTTCATAGTGGCACACACACCCGAGATGCGCCAAAATTCTGGCGCATCTTGGGTGATCCTGTGCCACTTACAAGGCTAAGTAAACTGAGCAGTGACAGCTCTAAGCTGTCATTGTTTAGTTTACATCACGTGGTGGCTGGTTACCTAAGTTCATTGGCCTACTTTTAAAATAAGGCCAATGACCCAGGGATAACCAGGGACCACGTGATGTAAACTAATCAATGGCAGCTTAGAGCTGTCACTGCATAGTTAACTGTCACCGACCCAGGAAGGTAAGTATGATAATGGTTTTGCTTATTTGATTATTAGTGTTACTGATGTTTTTTCTTTTTTTTTTGTGTTTAATTACATTTTCGGTTGTTGGACTATTTCTGATTCGAGCACTACTTAGATGTCGGTGTTTTTCTTTTCTATAAAATAGTGAGGGTTGTGTGGGGTTGTCACGATTTGTGGGTATGCGGACCCACTGGGCCGTACCTCTATAGCGGTATAGCAGCTGGCCAAATAGGGTACAAAGTCAATGTCTATTGATTGGGTAAAGGTACTGGTGGTAATTCAGACAGTAGCGATGGTTTAGGCTCAGATGGAACTCTGGCAGCAGGCAGACAACAGGTGCGGAGAAACACAGCGGGAGTAGTAGGCGACACAACACGACTCCAACTCAGAATAGCACAGGAACACGGTAGCATGGGAAACAAGATACAGGTAGCAGGAACCGGAACACTGGAACTAGAAAACTCTCAAGGAACCATTTGGAAGAGAGACACGGGTAGATACAAACACGCTCAGGCAATGCAGGGAGGGGCAGAGCCGTTTCTTATAGTCCAGGGTGATTAGGACTGAGCTTGCGAGCGCACCTTAATGGTCACTGCGGAACAGGATGGCCGCATGTGCAGACATCTCTGGAGAGAAAAGAGTCAACAGGATGGGAGGAGTTCGTGGTCAGCGATCACGGACGTTACAGTATCCCCCCTCTTACGCCCCCTCCTCTTGGTACCAGAACAAGAGAGAAACTTTTTAATGAGGGTAGGAGCATTGAGATTCTCTTCTGGCTCCCAGGACCTCTCTTCTGTACCAAACCCCCTCCAAACTACTAAATAAAAGGTTCTTCCTCTTACTTTTTTTGGTGTCCAGGATCTCCTTGACCTCAAATATCTCGGCCGAACCGCTGGGGGCAACTGCAGGGCTAAGCGTCTTAGAGTAACGGTTCAGGACCATAGGTTTCAGGGGAGTTTGGGATCCGGAGGGTCGCTGGCAGCCGAAGCTTATAAGATACCGGGTTGATCCGCTGCAGGATCTCAAAGGGGCCGAGGAACCTGCGAGCAAATTTGCATGACGGCACCCTCAGTTGGATATTTCTTGAGGACAGCTAGAGCTTGGGTGTGGACCCACTGGGCCGTACCGCGTAGAGGAATGGCAGCTGGCCAAACCGGTAAGTACAGAGTTCAATTAGTTCAGCGAGGGTACCTGAGGCAATTGTAGGCAGTAGCGAGACAGGCACGTCCAGGACCAGGCGGTGGGAAGTTGTCAGGTGAGGTGTAGCAGATCAAGCGTAGGCTGTAGCACTGCACGGCAATAGCACAGCACAGCAATAGCACTAGGTAGCACGGAAACAGGATAAGGGATACAGGATACAGGAGCAAGGTACACTGGGAAACTGGAAGACACTGGGAGACCATAAGCACAAAAAAAGGGTAACAAACAGCGCTCTGGCAAAGAGCAAGAGGACAGAGCCTTTTTTATAGCCCAGGGCATCCTGGGCTAGATTGCAGACTTCCTGCAAAAATGCGCGCACTGACCCTTTAAGGCCGTGCACGCGCGGGCGTGCGCGTTCGCCGGAGACACTCGAGGTCCGGAAGGCAGTGCCCGAGCCTCACAGGAGGACGACGCTGCAGCGATGTAAGATGTCCATGGCCACAGTCGTCGAGGTTAACGACCGAACAACGGACCGTGGCCATAGATATTACAGTATCCCCCCTCTTATGCCCCCTCTTCTTGGGACCAGAGCGGGAGAGAAACTTCCTCACGAGGACAGGAGTATCGATGCTCACCTCTGGCTCCCAAGACCTCTCCTCTGGACCGAACCCCATCCAATCCACTAAAAAAAATGTTCTTTCTCCCACCTTCTTGGTAGCCAGAATCTCCTTTACTTCAAAAGTCACCGATGAGCTGCCAGGGGCCACTGTGGAGCTAGGAGTCCTGGAGTAGTGGTTCAGGACCACAGGTTTCAGCAAGGAGACATGGAAGGAGTTAGGAATCTTGAGGGAAGGGGGGAGCCGCAGCTTGTAGGATACCGGGTTGATCTGTAGCAGGATTTCGAAGGGTCCGAGGAACCTAGGCGCAAATTTGCACGACGGCACCCTCAGCCAGATATTCCTAGAAGACAACCAGACTTTTGTCCCTGGAAGGAACTGCGGAGGAGCCCATCTTCTTGTATCTGCCTTTCTCTTTATGCGGTCCACCGCCAACAGGATAGAAGATCGGGTCTGTTGCCATATCTGTAGAAAGTCCCTAAAGGTAGAATTGGCTGCAGGCACCTGGGACATAGTAGAAACAGGAAGAGATATCCGAGGATGTTGGCCATAGACGATGAAGAATGGACTGGAAGTGGTCGACTCACTGGTGTGGTTGTTATACGAGAACTCTGCCCACGGGAGCAACTGCACCCAATCATCATGGCGTCTGGAAACAAAGTGATGTAGATAGTTCTCCATAATCTGGTAAACGCTCTCGACTTGCCCATTGGATTGGGGATGATAGGCCAAAGAGAAGTCCAATGTTACACCGAGGAGGCCGCAGAGTGCTCTCCAAAACTTTGAGGTGAACTGGACCCCTCGGTCTGAGACAATATGCAGGGGCAAGCCGTGCAGATGGAAGATGTGCTGTATGAAGAGGTCAGCCAATCACGTAGCAGACGGCAGAGCGGTCAAGGGAATGAAGTGAGCCATTTTGGAAAATCGATCCACCACCACCCAGATCACACTGCAACTCGCAGAAGAGGGAAGGTCCGTGACAAAGTCCATAGCGACATGTTGCCACGGGACAACGGGCACAGGCAGTGGTTGGAGCAGGCCAGCAGGTCTGGAGTGAGCAACTTTATTTGCTGCGCATACCGTGCATGAGGAGACAGTCCATAACATCTTTGTGCAGCGTGGGCCACCAGAACTGACGGATGATTAGATCTTGGGTCTTACAAGCACCCGTGTGACCTGCCAGCTTAGAACTGTGACACCAGCGAAGAATTCTTCCTCTGTCAGCAAGACGTACAAAAGTCCTACCCGGAGGAATGTCTCTAACCTGCAGGGTATTCACAGAGAAGATGCAGGATGGATCAATAATATTCTGTGGAGATTCCATGACATCTTCGGTTTCAAAAGATCTAGAAAAGGCATTGGCCCTCACATTCTTGTCGGCGGGTCGGTAGTGGAGTTAGAACCGGAACCGAGCAAAGAACAATGACCACCTGGCTTGGCGAGGGTTCAACCGCTGGGCCGTCTGTAGGTAGGTCAAATTCTTGTGATCCGTGAAGATCAGGATAAGATGAACCGCGCCCTCCAGTAGATGTCTCCACTCCTGCAGAGCCAGCTTGGTGGCCAGTAACTCCCGGTTCCCAATCGAGTAGTTGTGCTTTGCGGAAGAAAACAGCTTGGAATAGTAGCCACATACCACAGCCTTGCCTTTCGATCTTTTCTGGAACAACAGTGCACCTGCACCAACCAAGGAAGCGTCCACCTCTAACAAAAACTGTAGGGATACATCAGGATGGTGCAGAATGGAGGCAGACGTGAAGGCTTTCTTTAAGGATTCAAATGCGGCTTCAGCCTCCGAAGTCCACATCTTGGCATTCATACCCTTCTTAGTGAGGGTGGAGATAGGAGCAGTCAAAGATGAGAAGTTGGGGATGAACAGTCGGTAGAAGTTGGCGAATCCTAGGAAGCGTTGTATGGCCCTTAAGCCTTGGGGCGTGGCCACTCCAGGACAGCCTTTACCTTCTGGGGGTCCATCTTGAGGCCCTGATCGGAGATAATGTAGCCCAGGAAGGATAAAGACTTCTTCTCAAAAACACACTTCTCCAACTTGGCATAAAGGCGATTCTCTCTTAGACGGAGCAACACCTGGCGGACATGACTCTGATGAGTTACTGGATCTGGGGAAAAAATCAAAATGTCATTGAGATACACCACAACACAAACATAAAGGAGATCACGAAAAATGTAATTGACAAATTCTTGAAATACTGCGGAGGCGTTACACAGGCCGAAGAACATAACTAAGTATTCGTAGTGCCCATCACGATTATTAAAGGCAGTCTTCCATTCGTCACCTCGACGAATCAGTTTGTAGACACCCGCAGGTCTAGTTTAGAAAAAATGTTTTCCCCCCCCCCCGTATGCGATCAAACAGTTCAGAAATCAAAGGCAGGGGGTACCTCTTCTTCACCGTGATCGGGTTTAGGCCTCGGTAATCAATGCAAGGACATAACGATCCATCTTTCTTTTTAACAAAGACGAACCCCGCTCCGGCCGGGTATGAGGATTTACAAATGAAACCCCTCTCCAGGTTCTCCTTAATGTAGGCCGACATGGAATGGGTCTCTGCCAGGGAGATAGGGTACACTCTACTACGAGGAGGAGACGATTCCGGAACCAGGTCGATCGGACAGTCAAATGCCGGTGTGGTCTCAGCCTCCCTTTTATTAAAGACATCGCAGAACATGGAGAAACAAGAAGGCAACCCTGTCAAAGACTGAAGAGGAGCAGGCTGTGGCGACTGGATATAGCCCAGACAGCGGTCAAGACACTTCGGACCCCACTGGAGAACTTCTCCAGAGTTCCAATCCAGGATGGGGGCGTGCAGACGAGGCCAAGGCAAACTCAGCAGTACGGGGTTGACGGCCTTGGACAGGATAAACAGGGAGATGAGTTCAGCATGAAGGGCTCCCACTTGGAGTCTCAAAGGCTTGGTTACGGACACAACTGGGTCCGGCAATGGCAGTCCATCCACTGAGGCAACGATCAGCGGCCTTTCAAGCGGGATAGTAGGCAACTGTAGGACATCCACAAGGTCCTGGCAGACGAAGTTGGCTGCAGAGCCGGAGTTCAAATATGCGGAGACCTGATGGGACCTCTCGCCAGCAATGATGGTTATGGGAATGAATAGTTTGGAAGAGAGTTCTTTATTCAATGTGTTGACGCCCAGGGTTGTCTCTCCAACCAAACCTAGGCGCTGGTTTTTTTTGGATTGTGAGGACACAGACGCACAACATGGCCAGCGAGGCTGCAATATAAGCAAAGTCCAGAGGTGCGCCTGCGCTGCTTCTCCTGGACCGATAATTTTAGTCGGTCTACTTGCATCGGGACCTCGGGCAAAGCAATAGAAGCAGGCAAGAGGGGTTGCTGAAAGTTGGGCGCCAGACTAGGGCGTCGATGCTCCTGACGAACCTCGTGAGATCTTTCCCTCAGCCTTATGTCTACCCGAGTGGCAAGCAGAATCAAGTCATCCAAGGCAAAAGGCAGGTCTCGAGCAGCCAGTTCATCCTTGATCTCGCACGACAGGCCATGCCAATAGGATGCCACAAAGGCCTCATTGTTCCAGGATAGCTCTCCTGCCGGAACTGGATTGTATACTCGCCCACGGAGATGTCCTCTTGGTGAAGGTTGAAGATAGCAGTGACTGCAGATGAGACTCGCCCAGGCTCCTCAAAAACAGTTCGGAATATTCGCACAAACTCCTGGAAATCTCGAAGTCTAGTTTGATCTCCAGCAGTTTGCAAAAGGCTCTCCAGAATTTGGATGCATACTGAACTCCTCTGTCAGAAACAATATGCTTAGGAAGACCATGAAGGTGAAAGATGTGCCGAATAAACAGCGTTGCCAGTCAGGAAGATGACGGAAGGCCTGAGAGGGGTACGAAGTGTGCCATCTTTGAAAAGCAATCCACTACAACCCAGATCACGGTACACCCAGCAGAACTAGGCAGTTCGGTGATGAAGTCCACCATGGCAATGGGCGACCAGGGAGAGTTAGGCACGGGTAGAGGATGCAAAAGGCCAGCAGGTCTTAAATGGGAGACTTTATTCTGAGAGCAGGTGGAGCAGGCTGAAACAAAGTCTTTAGTGTCTTGGAACATGGAAGGCCACCAGTACTGACGGCCAATCAAATTGAAAGTCTTTTTGATGCCAGGGTGCCCAGAAACCCTGGAGGCATGACCCCAGTGAAGAGCACAATCCCTTTGATTAGGGTGTACGTAGGTCTTTCCTCGGGGGAACGTGTACCACTTCAGCTGGAGCAGCGATCACAATACGTTTGGGATCTATAATAAACTGCGGGCTGGGCTCTTGGTCTGTGGGGTCAAAACAGCGAGATAAAGCGTAAGCCTTGGTATTCTTTCCAGCGGGTCTGTAGTGAAGCTGAAAATCGAATCTGGAGAAGAATAATGCCAACCGAGCTTGACGAGAGTTTAGGCGTTGAGCAGTTTGCAAGGATAGGAGGTTCTTATGATCTGTGTAAATGATGATGGGATGTCGTGCACCCTCAAGCAGATGTCTCCAATCCTTCAGCGGATGTGAATGATTTGGAGAAAAAGCAACAGGCCACCAGTCTCCCTCTACAAGTCTTTTGTGAAAGAATAGCTCCGACTACCACAGATGAAGCATCAACCTCAAGAACAAAGGATTTGGTGGAATCTGGTCTATGTAGTACTGAAGCAGAAGAGAAGGCAATTTTAAGGGCTTGGAATGCGGCTTCAGCCTCTGTGGTCCAGTCTTTGGCATTAACCCCCTTTTTGGTCAGTGCAAAAATAGGAGCTGTCATAGAGGAGAAATGAGGAATAAACTGGCAGTAATAATTTGCAAATCCCAGCATGCGTTGGACAGCTTTGAGTCCTTGCGGATCCATTTGAAGTCCCTGGTCGGAAATGACATACCCCAAGAAAGGCAAGCTGGTTTTCTCGAAGAGGCATTTCTCTAGTTTGGCAAACAGTTTGTTCTCTCGCAGACACTGTAACACTTGGCGCACATGTACACGATGAGTTTGAATATTGGGAGAAAAGATTAGAATGTCATCTAGGTATACCACCACACAGCTGTACAACAGATCCCGAAAAATGTAATTAACAAAAGCCTGGAAAACCGCAGGAGCATTACAAAGCCCAAAGGGCATGACAAGGTATTCGAAATGCCCATCACTAGTGTTGAAGTCGGTTTTCCATTCGTCTCCCTCGCAGATACGGATGAGGTTAAAAGCTCCACGAAGGTCTAGTTTGGTGAAAATTTTCGCCACCTGTAGGCGGTCAAAGAGTTTTGAGATTAATGGCAACGGTTACTTGTTCTTTTTTATCGTGATATTATTTAATCCTCGGTAATCAATACAAGGACGCAGGGAGCCGTCTTTTTTTCCCCACAAAGAAAATCTCTGCGCCGGCAGGAGAGGAGGACTTACGGATGAATCCTCTCTCTACATTTTCTTGGATATACCGAGACATGGCCTCCGTCTCGGGCAAGGACAAAAGGTACTCTACCTCTATCAGGTGGCGTTGGGGACAAGGTCTATGGCACAGTCGTATGGCCTGTGAGGAGGCAGCAATTTAGCTTGTTGTTTACAGAAAACATCCGAGAAACTTTTGCATGGAGTAGGAAGTCCTGCTGAGTTAGGTGCTGTAGACTGAGGCATGGGTGGGCGAATATATTGTAGACAATGTTGGTGACAGAATTCACTCCAGCGGGTAATTTAACCTCCAGTCCAGTCAATAACAGGAGAATGCTTCTGCAACCATGGTAGACCCAGTAGCAAAGGGTTTAGAGAGTTCTTTAAAACATAGAAGGAGATACGTTCCTGGTGCAGCGCCCCTGTAAACAAGAGAATGAGCTCGGTGATGAGATAGATAGTTTCCTGTAGAAGCCTCCCATCTACAGAAGCAATGGACAACGGTTTAGTTCATTTTTTCACTGGGATTTGGTAGCGATTACCAAGGACTGGCACAGAAAATTCCCAGCGGATGCGGAATCTAGGAAGGCTTGAACGCAGAAAGTGGTTCCTGCAAAGGACAGTTTTGATGGAATTGTCATCTTCTGAGAGGAAGGTATTCCACCTAGAGTAGCCACTCGTACTTGCCCTAGGCGATGGAGTTTTCCAGCCTCACTGGACAGTCTTTGAGGAAGTGCGTTTTACTACCACAATACAAACATAAATTCAACTTGCGTCTATTTTGGCGCTCCTCAGGCGTGAGTTCTCTCCACCTGCCTGGGTTCACCAGACCGAGAGGCAGATGAGGCCAGAAGAGGTCGTTGGAAGGTTTGAGCCAACCGTGATGTCCGATTGCCTCAAGCAGATTCTTGTTGTCTCTCACGGAAACGTATATCAATGCGATTAGCAAGAGTAATCAAGTCATCAAGGACGGTGGAAGGTCTCGGCCAGCAAGTTCATCCTTGATTCGGCCCGCCAGACCCTCCCAGAAGGTAGATACCAAAGCCTAATTATTCCACTGGAGTTCTGTAGCCAGGGTGTGAAATTGAATGGCGTATTGGCCTACTGTGGAGGTTCCTTGCCGTACCTTGGGTAAAGAGTAAAGAGGAAGCTGCAGAAGAGGCTCGACCCTGTTCTTCAAACACCCTTTTAAAAGTGGAGAGAAAGTTCTGAATGTTGTACATGATGGGGTCGTTTCTCTTCCACATGGGTGATGCCTAAGCTAGCGCTTCACCAGACAGCAGTGACAGGATGTAGGCCACCTTAGCCCGGTCTAAAGTAAAATGATGCGCCATGAGTTCGAAGTGGATGGTGCATTGGTTGACAAATTCCCTGCAGGTCTTGGGGTCTCCCTCATAGCGGGCAGGCGTAGGCAAATGTAGTCCAGGACTGTAGACAGGAGCTTGCTGTGGTGGTGGTGGTGGTATCGGAGGCGCCGGAGGCGCTAGTTCATTCAAACGAGTGGACACATTTTGCAGCAACTGAAACAGTTGATCTTGGCGGACTCTTTGTCTGGAAAGCTCCTGAGCCATATCAGCCGTGTCAGGCAGGACTGTGTCAAGGGGATCCATGGTTTGTTCAACCTATAACGTTTCTCACCGGTTTGTTCGTGGATCCTAAGTGTCATATGGGAGATGGGGCTTGGAACCCAGGCAACTCTTGGCACAGCGGGTAGAGGCGGTCGGATGGAAAGGCAGAAGTCAAGACAGGCAACAGACATCGTAACGGGTATGGAAACAATAGGTCAAGGCAGACGGCAGGAGTCGTAACGGGTATGGATAGCAATAGGTCAAGGCAGGCGGCAGGCAAGGATAGTCAAGTTCAGGCAGAGGTGAGCAACGGGAAATCCAGACAAAGGCAGAAGGGAAGGAAACAGAGAACCAGGGCACAGGGAAACTCACGGGGAACTTGGTTGAACAAGCAAGGATGAACAGGAGGAGGAACCTAAAATTTGAAGTCTTTAGAATTAAGGCGCGCGCTGGCCCTTTAAGACAGAACGAGTCATCGCGCGCGCCCTCTAGAGACTGCAACCGCACATCGAGGATGACGGCCGCAGAGTTAGGTAAGGGATGCACTTACCTGACGCCGTCCAGGGCCAGCAGAGCGTCCAGATCGGGTAAGTAGAGCTCTGGATGAGCACACAGTAATGGAGGGTGCAGGAACCGGAGCACAGGCCGTAGGGAAGGCGGGGAACGGCGCAGAAGCCGTTACACCATGTATCTAAGCCTACCATGTGATTGGCTTAGATACAGGGCCCAGCAAACAGCATAACACAATCTGTGATCCTGTCTCATGGGCCCTCTATGCCTGCTACATCGTAGGCATAAAGGGGTTGTCCAGTCCCTAAACATTGATGGCCTATTCTCAGGAGCTGATGGGTCGGGGTCCGTCTCCCGGGAGCCAGCCAATCAGCTGTTTGGAAGGGGCCACAGCACTCGTATGACAGCTGCTTCCCCTTAATTTTTCTTACTCGCTCGCACTGTGAATCGCCATCACGGATTCACAGTGTGAACAAGTGACCGGAATGAAGGAGAAGCAGCTCTCGTACGAGTGCTGCGGCCCCTTCAAAACAGCTGATTGGCTGGCTCCCGAGAATCGGACCCCGCCAATCAGCTTCAGCAGACAAGGATATTAATCTTACCCTCCTCTTCAGCCATGGCGGAAGTTCTGTCCTGACTCAGCGCTGTGATGTCAGGACCTCCAATGCGCTCCGGAACCAGGAAGGTAAGTACTGTCAGTTACTATAGTAATAGGGGCCCCAGCCCGAGTTACTATAGTAACTTTTTATTGATGTGGTCCGGGGGGGCCCGCGGGCCTCCTGGCTTCGGGGCCCGGTCGCAATTGCGACCGCTGCGTTCCCTATAGCTACACCACTGATGGTGATGATGATCATAACAGCAGGATTCAGGAAACAACAATCGGCAGCAACACAGGCCTCAATAACCAGTATGCACCAGCTCTGCTTACCATTCCTAACCAGAATGAGGTGGGCAGAGCTAGTGTAAGGTGTTTGAAACACCCACCATGGCTGTGATTGGTCGGTCTATGCAGTCCGACCAATCGTAGAGATAGGGGAGGTGTCACTACAGCTACCGGCCCATGAATGCAAAACATAGATTGGTGCTGTCCTAGATAGCCCAGATCACCATCTATCACTGTGCTCTGTGGCACAGTGATAGGTTCATGTTGATTGGCCAGTCATTACTGACAGGCCAATCGCAGCAATCACCAATGCAGGGGGGGGAGCGATTAGTCCCTGGTTAGACCTTGGTGACAGTGACGTAATAGTATGTAATATGTCGCCAAGGTGTTAAACAGCAATATATTCTGCAGTAAATAAGTGAATGCGGCTCTTATCGCAATTTTTCTTATCCTCATGCAGGTCTTTGGGGAAGGATATCAATAAATATGCAGCGTATTAGCAACATAAATTGACATGCTACGTGATTTATTTAGGCCTCATTCACACGGTTGGGTTTCCCGTTCATAAATCGGCCGGCACCCGGCTGCATTAGGAATAATAGACCCCTAATGGGGATATTCACACGACCGATTTTTTGACAGCCGGGAAATCCGGCCGTCAAAAAATAGGACATGCTCTATCTTCGGCCGGGTGCCCGGCCGCCCGGCTCCCATAGAAGTCTATGGGGCCGGGTAATACACGGCCATCACCGGGATGTGTCCCGAGAGATGGCCGGGTTTTCCGGCGCTTGCCTCAGGGCTGTTACTAGCTTTTCTGATGCCTGACGCGAAAAATGGCACCCCCCAGATTTTCATTGACATCACCTTGGCTATTCTACATTACTACCAGCCTCCTCAAACTCTTGCGGATGCGCCATTGCCTTGTACTCACCTGGCATGCGCGGTGCAGCGATGAAGCTGGGCAGAGTAAACCTCTCTGCGCGTGCGTGCCCATGTAGTACAAGGCAAATGTACATATGAGAAAGTTGTATTTAGCCAGGGGATGTCATGATTTCATGACTCTTTAATGAGTAATTAGCATATAGTGTGCGCTGTTTTAAAAGTTGATTTTATAGATTTTGCTGCATTTGAAAAAAACATACATTTGGAAATATTGTCAGGTCATGTATTACCGCATGGTGGCGGTTCAAGGGGTTAAAACTACCAGACAGGTTCCCATTAAATATACAGTGAATTGAAAAAATTTAATCTTCCCTGCAATTTTGTTATTATAAATAATACATATATACAGCACCAGAACAAAACTCAGTACATAAAAACAGCACTAGAACCAAGCTCTGACATATATACAGTACCAGAACCAAGCTCAATACATATATAAAATAACAGAACCAAGCTCAGTACATGAATACAGCGGCAGAACCAAGCTCATAAATACATAAATACAGTACATAAATACAGCACCACAACCAAACTCAGTACATAAATACAGCACCAGAACCAAGCTCAGTGCATATATAAAGCACAAGAACCAAGCTCAGTACATATATACAACACCAGAACCAAGCTCAGTTCATAAATACAGCCCCAGAACCAAGCTCCTTACATATATACAGCCCCAAAACCAAGCTCAGTACATATATACAGCACCAGAATAAATACAGCTCAATTTAGTGCAACCCCTGCTGTATATGTTTGTACGGCGAAAAACTACAGCTCCCAGCATGGCCCGAACAGTGGTAAGGATATGCTGGGAGATGCAGTTTCACAAAAAAAAATCATATCATAATCAAACCACCCATCATCTCGCTGCAGATCAAACAGTGGCTACATTATTGATTAAGAGACAGAATAAACATTTACATTTAGTGACTCATCGGCGACATCTCAGATTCTAGTTCTTTTTCTCTTTTCTTCTCCATCCGTTCCACACCCCTATGATGACTTCTCCCGGCCACAACCCATTTCTGCAGTTTTCCGCTCAGATGTCTTCAGCTTCTCACTTTTCATTTACATTTCTGCACCTAGAAATGAAGAAAATTCTAAAAATCTCTGTGGTGATACCGGGTGTTTGGTATCGCTGTTGTGGGTGAAATAATCCATGCGGATACAGAAAATACTTTAACAGTTAATACGGCGTTTTTATTTGAGGGAGACACAGAGGGGCACAGTAAACATACCACTCGCAGTGATAAAGTCTATTGGTTGATGGTAAATACTCTGTTTTCTTTTTTTACACTCGACCCTGGATATCCCATCTGTAAAATAGCTGACTCCAGCCTCCAAACTGCTTTTTCTTACCAACTGTCATGCAACACCTTCTGCGTACGGAACAGTCTAAAAGAGGAAATCCTATGAGGGTAAATAGAGGGGAATAATGGAAGAGTCCAGGAGGGGAAATAGAGGAGAATAAAGGGACGATACAAGGGCCGATCACAGGGCTTCATTTAAGAACAACTGTTTAAAGGCAAAGACTGACATGATCTGACACTTGTGCCAGAAGACCACTCCCGTTCCACCACAACCCCTAAATATAATAGTGCCATACACTGCAACTCTAATTATAATAGCGCCATACACGGTGTCCCTGATTATAATAGTACAATACACTGTGTCCTACACACACACACACACACACACACACACATACACACACACAAACACACACACACACACACACACACGCACACACACCCCATGCCCCCTGTAGATAGTGCCCCCAGAGCCCCTGTAGATAGTGACCCCATAGAGTCTCTCTGTAGATAGTGCCCTACATAGAAGCCCCAGCAGGTAGTGCCCCATATATGGACTCCAGAGCTGCAAGGCAATAGTGCTAACCACTGAGCCACCATGCTGCCTTTCATATAGCTCCCCCTATAGATAGTGCTCCACATATAGCCCATCTCTGTAGATAGTGCCTCACATATAGCTCCCCCTGTATATAGTATCCCTCATATAGCACACCCCTGTAGACAGTGCCCTACATAGGGCCCCCCCTGTAGATAGTGTCCCACAGGTAACCGTCCCCTGTGTATAGTGTCCCACATATAGCCAAACCCTGTAGATAGTGCCCTACAGATACCTCACCCTATAGATATTGCTCCACGTATAGCCCACCGCTGTATATGGTGTCCCACTTATAGATGTAGCTGTCTTTACCTAGACATTTAACACATTAAATAAACAGTGGCTAGATCCCTTATCTTGGCTTTTTCAAGTACTTTTCAATGGCATTTGTTGTGTGATATCACGCTGCAGCAAGTTATCAGTGTCAAGTTAAAGATGGCTACATCTGTATAGCCAACCCCTGTAGATAGTGCCCCCTGTACATAGTGCTCCCATTCCCGCACCATCCGGTGGTAACGCAGACCTATTCTCTTCTGCTGGGGCTGAACGATGCAATCAGCGTGATGACATCATAGCGCCGCTAGCGTCATTGAAAGGCACTGATTGGCAGGGCAGAATGACTTGCAACGTCAAGCAGCGCCTTTCAACAATAGAAGCGACGCAATGACGTCATCGCAAATGCATAACTGAAAGGCGCTGATTGGTGGGGCATTTGCCCTGCCAATCGGCGTCATTGTAAGGCCATTCAGCGCTAATGCATGATTGTGTACCTGCGTGCTATAGATGCAGGTACAATTAGTGCAAGAGAGGGTATCAGTGGCTGTTTTCAGTGGCGCCGCCGCCCCCTCAGAGTGGCAGAAGCAGCCTATAATATTTATTTGTATCTATGTCCAGAAGTTGCAGAGACAAGTGAATGTGCTGTCGTTAGAGACCGGGGCGGCGCAGGCACTGCAATAGTGTCGCTGCCGCTGTAGCAGCCATAACGGCTGCTAGCAGCACCACCGGGCATTGGGGGGGCCGTGTAGGCGGGCAGCACGGACCCCCTTATATCGCGGGCCCTGCAGCAGATACTAGGTGGTAGGCTTAGATACAGGGCACCAGCAGACAGTGACGTTAAACTTACCCTCCTTTTCGGCTCCAGGTGCAGTGCATGTCCTGACTCCATCCAGTGTCGCAATGTTGTGCACAGCGCTCAGCGTCATAACGTCATGTCACGAGAAGACGTCAGGTTAAGTTTAGTTATGTTATATGTTATTATATGTTATTACTATAGTAACAGGGGCCTGTTTATTTTATGACATAGGCCCCAGTTACTATTTTTGTAGACGCGGTGCGAAGGGCCGCTGTTCGGTTGTAATTGCGACCGCCTTAGCGGCAGTCGCCCGGAGATCCGGTGCATCGGGTCAAAGTTTCGGGGCTTGGGCACCAAAGGCCTTGCGCTAGCGACGCCACTGGTTTGACCCTTTATAGGGCTACAGTGTAGCCACTTTTAGGTGGCAATAGTGTTTTCTTCCTTCTAGAGAAGAACTATTTTGCATACTTTTTTCCTAGGGAGCATTGCACACTCTGTCTTCCGGATCTCCACAAGGAAAATCAGTACCTACCAAATGCACCTGCTAGGAGAGATATATCAGTCAGTAAGTTCAGAACCTCAAGCAATATCCTAACCGAGGTGCTAACATTAGTAGACTGATCCAATTAGAAAATCCCTACGTGTTTCATAACTTATACATCTGTGTCTTGGGCAGACAAATTAGAAATATATTGTCTAATGTCAATACTTTTTAATGTTATTGATTGTAATAGAAGCAAGCGTCTCACATGTATTTCCAGTCTACTATTCCCTGATAAAACAGTGGAAAGAGGCATACTTTTGTGGAATTTATTGACCTATACTGTCCATATGCCATAAACGTCTCAGATGGGAACACACCTTTAAATTTCATTGCAGCCCTTTATAGTACAATCTAACAATGTGACCCTTAGAACAGAAAAGGTTGTGCATCCCTGCTCCAAAGGGCTCCCTGTTTCTATCAGAGGCTGCACTGACCATCTTCTCAGCAACACTATCAGTTATCTAAATGGTGGATGCAGAGCCGTCTCCAGGTATATGTGGGCCAACAGAGTGGCCCATGTCTACTCCACCCTTTGCTTGACATGTGTTAAACATGTTGGACTCAAATGTAATAGGCAAAAAGGGGTTTTGGTGCTGATGTCATCCTTGGACTGTTGGGTGCAGCACTTCTCTAGAGCCCTTTGTGAGCTGCTCATTGGACTACCCTGTGTCAAAAATATTTTGATATCTTTATATGTGAACCTAAAAGTGCTATAGACAGTTGTCACTGGAGCTCACAGATCTGCTGAAACAAGAGCCTACATGGGGGGATGGCTATTCTATTCTAAGTTGTTTAGTTTATGGCTTTGCATTTCAGCTGTTACAAAGGCAACGTGAGAAAAAGGGCTGACATTGTATTTCTTATGGCTAAAGATATATGTGGAGTTTTTGGGATATTACCATATTTAGAATGCTCATGCTTTGCAAGTATGAGGTTACCACCTACTCTCATTTTCTTATAAATAAAGATGGATCGCCCCCTGTGGGCAGAGACTGTTTGAACACTGAAGCTGCGTGTCATGGTCTCTCTCTGGCCGGCCTCTCTCAGATCCACCATTGAGAGGGCATTCATTAATTTGGAACTCATAGACAAATGCAGATAATGTCCAACGTTAATGGACAATGTAAATTCTGCAGCGACATTACTTGGGGACTCGTCCGGGATTCTCAACACAGATCGAAGGCGACAATCGAAGGTGGATGACGGCTAAGATAATGGAGAACTGCACACAAAACCGGTGAGTAAGAAATGTTATTCTTACTGTGCAATTCTCTCTTGTTTTAGCTGCCGTCCAGGTATTGTCTCTTTTGACTATTTGGGAACCATGAATACCATTTGTCTATGAGTATTTGTATGTATGAATTATAGGAATAGGCGTGTGAGTAGAAATGAATTTGTGAGTGTATCTGTGAGAGGCTGAGATAAGGGAGCGTTTGTTTTCTGATCCCAAAACATACAGAAACAACCAAATACCGAGATAACACTAAACGGCCTGTCCGAAGTGTTCCCTCCGGCCCCTGGGTTTAGTATGTATTAAGATCAGGTTGCAGGGGCGTGGCTTGGCTGCCGGAGTGAATGGCTGCTTGAGAGATCGGCTCCTCACTGCATAGCGGCTCACAGCGACATATCACCGCCGTTCCACCGCCAAACACACTGCTGACGACCGCCTGTGCCCAGGAACATATCCCACTACCGCCAAGATGCCCAGGAAGCACAAAGCGGCGGCCAAACCGGCCAAAATCCCGGACTTTTACTTACCTCATAGCCGCTCAGCAGAACAAGATGGCGCCGGAGGAAGCCCGCGCGCAGGATCCCTGACGTCCGACCCGGGCTCACCATCCTCCATCACCTCTGCTCCTCCTCGACGCAGCAGCTCGGTCCCTGCTCTGCCACCGACGGGAGCAACAACAAGCCCGCAGAATCCGACGCAGCTCGCACAGGCAGACATCTCTGTCCCGGACCTCAGGGGCTGCCATCTTGGCACAACGACACGAGGCATCTCATCACAGCCCTCCTCTCCTTGCAGCTCCAGACGCCCTGTAACATGGGCTCCATCTCCTCCTCTCTGCGGCAAGGACCAGGTAGGACATAATAACGATGTAACTCCTGACCCCCCAACAACGGGAGACACGCTTGCCAATGCACCCTCCTCCACCGACCCCATTACTGAGCAAACGCTCAAACACATGTTGCAGGCCCTACAGCAATCCATACATTCTGGGTTTGCTCAGCTGCTTAAACCCTTAGCTGACTCACTTCAGGCAGTAGAGGACAGAGTTCAGCATGTGGAATCGAAAATGGGGGTGCTCACTACATCCCATAACGAGCTCATCGATGCCCATTATGATCTTGAGACAGACCTCTCTCATTTACAAGCTAAGGTAGCTGATTTGGAGGACAGATCACGCCGGAACAATGTGAAATTCAGAGGGGTTCCGGAGGACATTGCTACCAAAGATGTAACCCTTTATATACAGGATTTCATAAAAGCTCTACTACCCGACTGCTCCCCCAGGGACCTTATCATTGATAGAGCACATAGGCTTCCAAAGCCAAAACACCTGTCCGATAATATACCGCGGGACGTGCTAGCCCGCTTTCACTTCTACCACATTAAGGACTCTTTCATGTCTGCATCTAGGAAGAAGGAAGCGTCCCCCGCGCAATTCCGGATGGTCTCCGTCTATGCAGATCTTTCAGCGGCCACGTTGCAACTACGGAGGCAATTCGCGCCAATCACTTCTGCACTCCGAGATAATAAAATTCTCTACAGATGGGGATTTCCTGTGCGCTTGCTCGTCCACAAGAACGACTCCTTACACATCATTAGATCCGTACAAGATGGCATTTCTCTCCTTCTGCTGTGGAATATTCGGGTCACATTGATGGAGAATACTCCGAAAGCTGTTCCGCCTCCTGTTGCACAGGAATGGCAAATGGTCCGGTCACGTAATCGTCCACGACGCTGAGGTGGTTCGCTTACTAGGATGCAGTGCAGTCCACTGTACCGGTTTTCAAGATGACTGATTTCCCCCATTATTGTCCTGAACACAGCCGGTGTTCAGACACATTTCCTTTAATGTTTATTTCTCTTTTGTTTTGGTTTGTCCTGTTTTGCCACATATATCTGCAGATCTGCCGAGGTAGCTATATGTTTTTCCATAATGCCTTCTCCTTGATGATATCTGTAATGCATTGGTATGTACTCCTGCTCATCCATCTCGATACACGGTTAATTTCATGTGTCCGCAAGCAACAGCACACCCTATATAGTCATGGCGCTTAAATTTGCTTCCATTAACGTCAATGGCTTGAACAACCCATATAAACGCTCTACTATCTGGAAAGAAGCCCTTAAAACCTCCTGTGACGTCCTTTGCGTGCAAGAGACGCATTTATTAGAAAAGGATGCCGTTCGCCTGAAACATCCTGCATTTCCCCACGTTTTTTCAATCCCATCACTCATCCAAAACTAGGGGTGTGTTGTTGGCTGTGAAAAACACGGTCGCTTTCCAAATGTCTGATCTACTCACTGACCCCAATGGCCGATATATTATCCTAAGTTGTTCTATTAACAATGTCCAATACACCATAGTTACAATATACGCCCCTAATCGTCACCAATTGAAGTTCTTACACAAGATGACACGCCTAATTTCTAAGCACAAACAGGGTAGACTGATCTTGTGTGGGGACTTCAACGCTGTAATGGATGCGGAGTTGGACTCCACCTCGCAATCTCGATATTCACATGTCGTCATAGGTGATTTGTTCTGGAAGGAAGAAATATATGACATTTGGCGCATGCAACACAGCACGGAGAGGGACTTCACTCATCATTCTCAGGTACACAATAGTTATGCCAGAATAGACATGTTTCTAGTAGACAAAGAATCTGTTTTCCTAGCGGAATCCACGACTATTGGCGACGTATGCTGGTCGGACCACGCTCCTCTCACCCTGACTCTCAAGGAAGCACACAATGCCCCGCCTACATACCTGTGGAGGGCCAGTCCCTTTCTCCTCTCCCATCCCACACATAGAAAAACCATAGGGACTGATCTGACGGAATATTTTGCTATTAATGACACAACAGATATCGGAATTGCAGCCCTATGGAACGCTCATAAGGCCTACATTAGAGGCACCTTTATCAGACTGGGCCATATGGTTAAGAAACAAAAGGTAGCAGAGGTCTTGGGCCTGACGGAGGAAATCCGATGCTTAGATGCAAAAAACAAAGTTACTCCCTCAGATGACCAAGCGTCTCAGCTCCTTCTTCTAAGACAACGTCTCAGACTGTGTCTATTGTCAGAATATGAAAAATCCCTTAGAAAAACCAAAGCAAAATACTATTCCCAAAATAATAAGGCAGGGAAACTTTTAGCAACGCGCCTCAAACTCCAGCACCAGAAATCCAGAATTCCGTATCTCCGGAATCCACAGTCTCAAGCTAAAGTTGTGGACCCTAGGGACATAGCTGAACAGTTCCGTAAATATTACTCCTCCTTGTATAATATTAGAGATGATCCTTTTGTCGAGCGGCCAAACCCCTCTGAGATACAAGACTTCCTCCAATCTGCTTCGCTACCTAGCCTCACTCCAGAACAACTTCAGACACTAAACGCCCCTATCACCGAATTGGAAATTGTAAAAATCATACAATCCCTTCCACAAGGGAAAGCCCCGGGTCCTGATGGTCTCACTACCTTATATTATAAAAACTTTGCGTCCCAACTGGTACCATATTTGAGTAAATTTTTCCAACAAGCCATGACCGGCGGCTCATTCCCTAGGGAAAACCAAGCGGCACTAATTGTCACACTACCTAAACCAGGGAAAACTACTGACACACCTCAAAACTTCCGGCCTATTTCATTGCTCAATGCCTATCTTAAACTTTATGCAAAGTTGATAGTCAATAGACTCACCCCAATATTAGCCACCCTGATAAGCAGTGACCAAGTTGGTTTCATCAAAGGCAGGCAAGCATCCGACAACACCCGTCGAATCTTGAATATAATACACCATTTGGAATCAACGAAAGTGCGGGCATTGCTTTTAGCACTGGACGCAGAAAAGGCGTTTGACCGTATTAATTGGACATATGCCTTTTCGACCCTACAGACAATGGGGCTGGTTGGGGACATCCTGACTGCTATTCAGGCTCTGTATTCTGCTCCATCGGCCAGAGTGTACACCAATGGGGTCCTTTCTCGGGATTTTGATATCTCTAATGGTACCCGTCAGGGCTGCCCCCTGTCCCCAATAATATTCATTCTCTCTATGGAGCCCCTGGCCCAGCACATCAAAAAACATAGCCTTATTCAGGGTATAAAAATTGGTAACAAAATCCATACCATCTCATTGTATGCGGATGATATCATTTTGTCCCTTTCTCAGCCTGTTAGTTCACTTGAATCGGTTATGGATGTTATTAAATCCTTTGGCAAACTTTCCTATTATAAGCTAAACACCCAAAAATCCCAGATGCTACCCTTACACTTAGATTCCGACACGTTGTATTTTCTGAAATCGAAATATCCATTTGATTGGAGACTAGATGGCATTCAATACTTAGGCATTACTATCTCTCCCTCCTTCCGTGACCTATACAAGGCCAACTACGAACCCCTACTTCAATCCATACATGCAGAATCTGATAGACTCTACCAACATGACACGTCATGGATAGGACGCATAGCGGCGTACAAAATGCTCCTTTTACCCAGGCTATTATACCTCTTCCGTACCCTTCCAATCAGCTTGCCCTCCAAGTTCTTTGCGACGGCACAAACAACACTATCCCGCTTTGTTTGGGCTGGAGGTAAACCCAGAACTTCCCGACATATATTATCCCGTGACAAAAAGTTAGGTGGACTGAGTGTCCCAAACATACATAGCTACTATACTGCCACCCTAGTGGCACAGACTATGGATTGGTGGCATGGTAATCAAGATATCCATTGGCTTCAAATTGAATCATCATACATGTCTCCGATAAGCTTAAAAACCGCCTTGTTTTTGACCTTCTGGGATATCCCACTGATTCGTGCAATATCTCCACTAACTAAGGCGACCCTACAGTGTTGGTCATACTTACATCGCACATCTACTGAACAAATCCCACTATTAAAGTCATACATTCCTATTGATATTTTTTCATTGATTGTTCCCAACTTATCGCTCTCTTCATGGTCCCTAAAAGGCATTACTAATGTATCTCAATTATTTAAGGATAATTGCTTGGTGAGCTTTGATTATCTTGTGGCTCAATATTCTATTCCTGTCTCAGATTTCTTTAAATACCTCCAGATCAGAGATTGTGCAACGAAGTATAACAATTTTGATGCTGTATGTCTTTTTAAAGTGTTTGGGTATCTTTCTAAACGCAGCAAGGGCCTGAGATTTGTGTATAACTTACTACATTCACACTCACTCTTCTCCAAAACACACCATATGCGGCTCTGGGAAAGAGAACTGAACTGCTCTTTTTCAGAAGAAGCATGGATATCTGCATTTAAATTAATTTACAAAGCATTACCCTGTATCCAACACGTAGAAGCTGCTATAAAGACCTCACTAAGGTGGTACTACACCCCGGATAGACTACACAAGATGTTCCCTGAGTCATCTCCATTATGCTGGAGAAGATGTGGCCACATCGGCACTCTTTACCATACGCTGTGGGCATGCCCCACACTTATTCCGTTCTGGTCTCAGGTTTTTGACCTTGTGTCCATAGTCTCCAAATGTCGAATTGCACAATCCCCCCAGATGGCCCTGTTGTTTATAGAAATGGATTCAATACCTGTAGCACTAAGATGCCTGATTTGCAAAATCCTAGTCATGGCCAAATTGGTGGTGACCCGCCATTGGAAGGAAATTGCTGCTCCTCTGTTAGGAGAACTGATCACACTTATTAACACGACATATGCATATGAAAAAATCATCTCCTTGGGTAACTCCTCGTTCCACAAATTCACAGCAATATGGAATCCATGGTCAACTAGTGTGTATTACAATGCATAACATGAATGTGCAATTGGCCTTGAGGTCATTGTTTCCCCCAATAGGGGACATTAAGATTTATCAGGATGATGTATGTGGCTTATATGTTCTTCTTTGCCGGTTTATTCTTTTTCTGTTCTTTTTTATGTTATGACACAATGACATCTCTCCAATCACGACTGCCTCAATTCTTGCTTTTTATGAAGAGATGATTGATTGTACCAATAATATCGCTAAGTTTAAATGCGAAAATGTTGTTCTGTTTTCATGCAAAAATCAATAAAAACTATTGAAACGAAGATCAGGTTGCAAATTGATCCTTGCAGAAGTGACGGGTAACCATCCCCGCCCAAGTGATTGTTAGGACTTTCGCGGATCCAGACTGTGACCCATAGGAGTCGCACCTGGCCGGAAGTAAGAGTATGTATGTGGGCTAATCCTCGGACGCCCGATCTGAATGAGTTGCTGATCATTAAGTAACATATCTGTAACTAGAAAGTTTATGGAATATCCACGGGCCCCTGAGACAGTGAGATAGTTATAAATCACACCCATCCCTTTAAATACAACATAAAGGAGGTTAACGTACACTGCACCGAGGGCAATAATTGTGATCTTGTTGACAATAGTTATTTGGCTGCTGTTTAGGAGACAGGATCAGAGACGTGGTTGCCCAACGACAGTCTAAAATATTTAGCAGAGCGCGTGGGGGGGAGAACCCCCATGACAGTCTAAAATATTTAGCAGAGCGCGTTGGGGGAGACCACCATGACAGACTAGAAATAGGCCCAGGATTTAGCAGAGTGCTTTGAGGAGCCCTACGGACAGACTAAACACAGGAGTTAGCAGAGTGCCTAGGGAATTCTCATTGACAGACTAAGAAAGTCTAGCAGAGGGCATGGGGACTTCTGATTCAAAGTATGCCCAAGGTAAAGTGCTGGCCAGCCGGGAATTGGGGCATAACACCCAAGGTACAGGGTGTGGAAAAACAGCAGCAGATATTGTTAAAGAAACTGGAGAAAATATATATATAAAAAAAAACAAAAAAAACGGGAATGCCCAAGCAGGGAGTTTTTAGTTATACCAGATGGGATGGTTTCTTGAGAGATGATAGGCCCTGGATTAATAGACAGAGTTGCAGAGAACAGATAGAAGTGATTGAATGTACCAGAAAAAACAAAAACAAAAGAAAAACAAAGCACAGTTGTCAGTTGTCAGTAAGAATTAACCAGCGTCTAATTCTATAGATAGACATTCCAGTAGACAGGAATGTGCCAACGTATAATTATTCTATGTACAGCTTTATAAACCAAAGGTTTACAGAAACAAGAGGTTTCCAGGGGTGACATGCGATCAGTTATTAGCCATACATAGAGAGAAAGGCGTCATCTGAATTCATAAAGGAATCTATTAACTCTTCACTTCCTAAAAAGGAAACATTGGGTGAAATGTTCAGAGATTGATAAAGTGAAGATTCTTATGTATTTCTATCCAGATCTGGTTGTTGGAATATACTGTATATCATCTGTCCTAAATTGTCACTAATGAAATTTCCTCTCGTTATAGGAGTTTTCCAATACATTTGAAACTTTACTGTAAATCTTTTTCCTTTTTGGTTTATTTAACAGTCATTTTAATAATTGCATGGAATGTCTAACAAGATTTATTGTTAATCTATAGTAACCGTGTTAGACTAATAGAACTAATGATAAGAGAATAACGTGTTACTTACAAGAGCATGCCTCAGATATCCATTGTGGGAAAAAAAAAAAAACATGTGAAGAGGTTTTGTCATTGATTGACAGGAGCACATGGTGACATTTTGTCGTTGTAGTTAATAAGTTTTGGCTAGTAAGGGGTTAATGCTACATTCTCTGTTATCTGTAGTTTAGCTGTGTCTGCAGAAACTGCACATATAGTGCAAAATAAGAACTGTGACTTAAAGATTAAAGAAAGAAAAAAAAAAAGCCTAATAAGAACACAGGATTGAGTATTATATGTTTTATGTTTATATGTTATATGTTACATTATATGTGTTTTACCTGTCGACCACAATGAAAAACTTCATTCATATTTAAATTTAATATGATGCACATTACTAAATGATTATAGTTCATTGGATGAATAATACAAATATAGGAGTTTATACACAGTCACTCTAGTTATATACTTGTTTTACATAAGGTCACACACAAAAGGTTTACACGTGTGAGATTGGATTCTCAGTACTGAGAGTGTCTGGGAACAGCTGGTATTGTGATTGACTGGTGTGTGTGCTGAACTATTTTTAAAGGGAAATGGTTTCTTTGAAATCACCACATGATAAGTGATTCAACAAGAAAGATATTTATGTCATTGTTACATTTTAGTTTATGATTATTTGATATTAACAAGTTTCTATTGGCATATGATGACACATATAGTGCACGATATGTTTCATCATTTGTGTTAATAGATTGGTTTATTTAATATTGACATATACTAATTAAGGAAACAAGTATTTTGCTATTTTGCAAAGCTCTATTATTTAATTATAAGAGTATCCTTTCATTTGAATGATGGTATATACATTACATATGCACATGACACACACACACACACACACACACACACACACACACACACACAGTAACATGTTGGGAATATATTTTATGAAATGAAAATGCAAATAGGATTACAGCATTCACAGGAGCTGTTGTCACGTTTATGGTGTCAGATTCCTGTCCAGTCAATCTTATAGTTTCTGACATCCTTGCAGCAATTCAGGTTGTCATCCAATATAAGGCTGATGGACAGATTGAAGTTACTGATGATATGCAAAATTTTATGTGTGCAGCACTCTATGGGGATTGCACTGAGAGGAGGAGGACCTCACATCTCAGGCATTGAGGGCGGTCCTGTCCTCCTTCTGGGCGCAGGGTAAACAGATGTAGGACGTATGTCTGTGGCCCCTGTGACTTAAAATTGTTTGCAAACATCCCCAAACCTCAGTTGAAGCAGCGCCCTCCGAGCCTCCCACAGTTGAAAAATATTGATAACCAGATAAGACAGTATTTGGAGGCCGGGGTACTGAAGAAATGTGTATGTTCTTATAAGCCCCTCTCCCTGAGAATGCCAAAAACAACAACTTTGTACCTTCCGTCTTGTATGTGTGTAGTAGCAGCAGCTGCTCTACTCAAAGACAAGACAACAGACATAGTGCTAAGATTAGCCTCTAGTTCTCATGGTGCCCCATGCTGTTAGTGAGATTCTTCATCAAGCACACACTAAGCACAAGTCTACAAAGTATAAGACCAGTCTCATGGCCCCATATAAAACTAACCATACATTGATGTACAGTGTTAAACCCTACTACATTGCTTCCGCAGGGTTCAACAGAGGAGGAAGAGAAGGATATATGGTCAATGGGAGACTTGAGAGGGAATGGGATAAGTCGCAGGAAATAGTAGACAGTGAATTTCCAGTATGGTGGGAAGTTGATTTCTCAGCACATTTGATTCCCCAGTACACAGGTCACCAACATAATTGTCTTGAATGACAATAGAGATAAAAACATTAGAAAATGTAACAGGGGATCCAATATCTAATCCAGCTTTTGAGTTTCTTTTGTAGATGGTTCCAGGTACCACCATGAAGGATGCTACAAGACTGGGTATATACTGTCACTACTGAAACAGAGGTAATAAAGTAACAACCACTCCCATCCTCTGTGTCCGCACAGGAGGTGGAGGTGAAGGTACTCGCTGAGGTGTGTAGACTGACTGAAGGTAAAACCGCAAATATATATATATATACTGACTCTAGATATGCTTTTGGTATTGCACATGATTATGGCCTAATCTGGAGGAGCAGAGATTTTGCTGGATCCACGGGTAAACTCATAATGTTGAGAGAGTGAAAGAACTGTTTGAGGCTCTGACACTGCCAAAGCAGGTAAATATACGTAAAGTGCAAGCTCTTACTAAAATGCAAGCTACCCCCGGAGCAAGGGGAAATAGACTAGTAGACAAGGCTGCAAAAGCTGCGGCTCTCATGTCCCTCATAGAGGAGGACGTAGTATTCTTGACCAGCATAGTATCTGGTCCCATAGACATGATAATATTAAGTAGACTACAAAGTCAAGCCATATAAGAGGAAAACGGACATTGGCAGAAAAAAGGTGCCAGTGAAGGGGAGGATGGAATATGTAAGGTGGGTAACAGGATGTGCCTACCCAGAGTCCTCTTCCCCATGATAACCCAACTAATGCACGGACCAACGCAGGTGTCAAGAGAAGGAATGAGTGCAATGGTGACCAAATGGTGGGTACCCCCGGGGGTTCAGCAAGTGCTGCTGCCAGATTTGTCCAGAGGTGCAGGATATGTGTCTGCCATAACAAAGGCAAAACTGTGCGGGTTGCAAAAAGGCAGATGGTAAAGGCAGACTACCCATATCAGCGATTGCAGATTGACTCAGTTACCAAAGGTGGGACAGTATGAACATGTACCGGTCTGTGTAGATCTGTTCTCTGGGTGACCTGAGGCGTGGCCAGTAACGTGGGCCACAGCAAAAGTAAAAGATGGCTCTCAGAAGTGGTATGTAGATATGGGGTCCCTGAGACAATAGAAAGTGATAGAGGAACTCACTTTACTGGAGAGGAACTCCAACAAATCTTGCAGGCCCTGGGCAGAGAGCAGCTTTTCACACCCCGTATCCCAAGAGCAGTGGGAAGGTAGAAAGGTTGAATGGGACTTTGAAGTTAAAAATCCAGAAGGTCATGGCTGAAACCCATAAACCATGAACTGAGTGCCTGCCCATTGCCCTCTGACCTGACCAGTTATGTGGGAGCTCACGCAGATGTATAAATATGTTTATGATTCCATTCCAGATCCTCAGTGATAGGAGGACATTGTTTACAGCCGGGGACTGGGCGTGTTTAAAGAGACACCGTAAAGCACTAGAGCCGCACTGTGACGTCCGCACCAAGTCCAGCTCACAACTTCCACATCCGTTAAATTGGAAGGAAAGAACTTGGACACGCCGGTCACTGATGAAAGGTCCTCAATCACGATGATGAACTATGAGTCTCGTCAAGCTCCGGCTGACCTTCATCTTCTCTGTCATCTCTACTTTACCTATTGTCTAAATGATGAGCTAGAAGAAGAGTTTAATGACAAGTTTATCAAACATCAAGTGATATCAGTATTGACTACATTGCTGGACTATTGTATACGTCTCCATTCAAAAACGATGCCATATCTGAAGATAGATGAAGTTATTGCCTTGGCCTTGCAGTCCCATCTCTTTTCCCTAGTGCTTAACCCTTACACTCCTGGAGTTGTTCCTCTTGTAATAGCAGCGGGGGTATTGGTTCCCTGTCTGTTTACCCGTGTAAGATATTCAAAGAGGGAAGCGCTTTGGAAAATAGATCTCAGGCCAGGAATACGGCCGTCCATGATTGGATGTTACCCCAATGACAGTGTGTGATGTGTAAACATGGGTCAGGTTAATAAAAATGACATGTTGTTTGATGCTGTAAACCTCACCGGCTGTGAGGGAAGAGACACAGAATATGTATAGTCTGGGGATAAGAGCAACTGGCAGCCCCTAGTGCTCAGAGACAGCTAGAAAATGGTTAAACGCAGGGTCTAGAGGGTGTAACACGAGGTAATCTAACTAATAAAGGGGGTGGCATCGATGAATGCCACCGGACGGGGCATGATCTTGTTCTCCTGGATTGCAGGAGTGTTAAATCACTCCAGGGATGTGCTTCAACCCAACATGTATGTCATATATGTGGGTACGAGGCATATAAGTGGTTGCCACCCAGGAGACCAGGAGTATGTACCCGAGCCAGATTACAACCAGCTACTTAGATAGAGATATATTATGTTTAAACTTGTAACATGTTTGATTGCAAAAGTATCAGCAGTTAAGAAAACAGCACAGGATATAAAAGTGCATGAGGTCCAGACCACCCAAAGTACCGAGGTGGGAGGAAACATTCAGAGCCACCTGTTTATGTGACACTAAATGCTTCCATACCTGATAAAGTTATCTGTCAAGCCGTAGCACAACACCGAGATAGATGGTATTGCCCGAACTGTGAAACCTGTAATTCCCTAAATCTTCAGGTGTGTAACGCTGTACACGCACCTATTGCTAGACACGTATCCTGAGTATTCATCTCGAGGTGAATGGCATGGGATGCCCTGCTCAGAATAGCTGACCAGAACGTAATCTCGGACGAATATTCTAATACATGGCTAAGCAATTTTATGTTCAAAAGAAGGGAATTGTCTAAAAAATTTTGATATCTTTATATGTGAACCTAAAAGTGCTATAGACAGTTGTCACTGGAGCTCACAGATCTGCTGAAACAAGAGCCTACATGGGGGGATGGCTATTCTATTCTAAGTTGTTTAGTTTATGGCTTTGCATTTCAGCTGTTACAAAGGCAACGTGAGAAAACGTGCTGACATTGTATTTCTTATGGCTAAAGATATATGTGGAGTTTTTGGGATATTACCATATTTAGAATGCTCATGCTTTGCAAGTATGAGGTTACCACCTACTCTCATTTTCTTATAAATAAAGATGGATCGCCCCCTGTGGGCAGAGACTGTTTGAACACTGAAGCTGCATGTCATGGTCTCTCTCCGGCCGGCCTCTCTCAGATCCACCATTGAGAGGGCATTCATTAATTTGGAACTCATAGACAAATGCAGATAATGTCCAACGTTAATGGACAATGTAAATTCTGCAGCGACACCTGTGAATCCATCTTCTCAACAAAACTAACAGTTATCTAAATGGTGGATGCAGAGCCCTGTGAACCCCCCTAGTCAGCAATCAAGTAAGCCCGTCTTATATTACCTCTCGCCTGTAAACTCTTCCCTTACTTGCCCTCCAATCTAGGCTTGTCCCTTCCCCTCCAAATACATTTTCATTCAGCACCAAAGCATAGATGTATATAAACAACTTGTCCAGAAAATACATAATCCTTAGGCCTCATTTACACGAGCGTAATATACGCGCGTGCGACGCGCGTGCTTTTCACGCGTGTCGTACGCACCTATATTACTCTATGGGGCAGTTTAGACGATGCGTGAATTTTGCGCAGCGTGAGTGCGTTGCGTAAAACTCACGACATGTTCTATAATCGTGCGTTTTTCGCGCATCCACGCACCCATTGAAGTCAATGGGTGCGTGAAAACCACGCATGCCGCACGGAAGCACTTCCGTGCGAACTGCGTGATTCGCGCAAGAGCTGTCAAAAGGATGAATGTAAACAGAAAAGCA
>NW_027461937.1:0-98135 GCF_050947455.1 Rhinoderma darwinii | reverse complement strand
GTCCATTGGCCATTCTGATTGGCCTTACGACCCGCTCGTCTCACTATTGACGGCCGGTCTGTTTAGCCTCTTTTCATTGGGTCCCTGCGGACCGACGCCCACTGCCATGGCGGACCGAGGCTTTAAAAGGGTGTGGACCCACAATACGCCGTCAGTAGCCCCATATGAACCCCTGAGGACGCTACGTTCGTAGCGAAACATGTCGGGGGGGCTTCTCGCTATGTTTTATACGCAATGTCTCACTGACTGTCAGCCGCTGCTATGATCTTGTTTTGCAATTTCAGCGTACTGCAGACGCTGTCTAAACACTGACCCATTACACTGGACTGACTGTTTGCATCTCAGCACGCAGATCTTCTACTGCCAGTGAGCATTGGCTCGTTTTTAAACGAGTGTCGTTTTGTCTTTGATCATTTACTTATTTAATCATACCCAATAAAAGTTATATTTTATCTTATTGAATACTCCTGTATCTGGCTGGAAACAAGGGCAACCCTTCTCTATTTTGCCTAACCGCAGATTAGTTTCACTTTGTTATAGTGTTGTGCCTGCCAGCCAGCGGGGTCTCCCTTTCCCTTCTTTGCTATAAAAACCACATCAAAAACCTCTTGATTACACTTGATTTTGCGTGTTTGTGTGTGTGTGTGTGTGTGTGTGTGTGGGGGGGGGGGGGTGCTTGCCGCTGATTCTTCAAAAGAGCTGATAAGCGGCTATGAAGTATCAGCGGTGCGCGTTAACACTCCGCTCTGCCCCATACACTCACACACACACACACACACACACACAGCTCTGCAGACACGAGAAAAGTGTTAAAGGGGTCGTCCAGTAAAACATGGCGCCGCACCTGTCCTCAGGTCGGGTGTGGTATTACAGCTCTGTCCTATTCACTTCAATGGAGGTGAACTGCAATACCAGACACAACCTGAGGACAGGTGCGGCGCTGTGTCTCCAATCCGGACACCCCTTCTGTCCTGAGATGACCCGACGGGGGAGGCGGGTGTCAGAGCCACCCACCGCCATCACTGCAGACAGAACCACAACTACGGCATGAGGGCAGGGCTTGTCCTGAGTGCACTGTCTCTCGTTATGGACAGATTTATAGTCACATGAACCCCGTCTGATGAACCGGTAACCTAGGTCCGATCACATGACAGAGGGGGATCACCAAAAACGCTGTGCACCCTCAGCCCGTCCATCCAGCCATTTCCTGGTTATATCTGCGTCTGGGAAAGCTGGGTGACCACCATTACCCCTCCTACTGGAGTGTGAGAGGTTCATTAGTCACATCCCCAAACACTCCAGTAGGAGGGGTAATGGTGGTCACCCAGCTTTCCCAGACCCCTGAATGGTAAATCTCTCTAGTTGTGCTGAGAATGTTTGGGAATGTGACAGGGGTCTGGGAAAGCTGGGTACCACACTAACACCAGGCATATTATCACCCAGCATTCCCAGGACAGTTACATCATGTGTCCTTTATACAGAGTCTCCTGCACGACTACAGGGGGGGCCGTCGGGTGGGGGGGGGGGGGTCACGAGAGCGGGGGTCTGTGAGATAGAGAGTGGGACAGACACACACACCTTACCTGCAGTGCAGCTGGTCTTCATGATGGCGCCTGCTCTCTCCCTACAAACAGCTGCTCTGCTGTGTGACTCTGACCTGCGTCTGCGCAGTACAAAGCCAGATAGCAGAGGCAATGGACGGGAGCCGTTCATTGACTCCTATGCACTGTGCTGCCGTATTCCATCTCTGTATGTGTCGTTAATCAACACATACAGAGATGAAAAAAAAAATGGTAGCCCCCATAGAGACGTAAAAGAAAGAAAAAAATAAAAAGTACAACACAAATAAATACAATTTATTTTAATGACCTACTAAAAGCAATATTATATAAAAAATAAAATTTTCCGTGACACCTTCCCTTTAAAGAGCTGCAACAGTGTGTATATATGTATGTATGTATGTGTGTGTATATATGTATGTATGTATGTGTATGTATGTGTATATATGTATGTGTATATATGTATGTGTGTGTATGTATGTGTGTGTATATATATATGTGTGTGTATGTATGTGTATATATGTATGTATGTGTGTGTATGTATGTGTATATATGTATGTGTATATATGTATGTGTGTGTATGTATGTGTGTATATATATATATATGTGTGTGTATGTATGTGTATATATGTATGTATGTGTGCGTGTGTGTATGTATGTGTATATATGTATGTATGTGTGCGTGTGTGTATGTATGTGTATATATGTATGTATGTGTGTGTATGTATGTGTGTGTATGTATGTGTTTATATATATGTATGTATGTGTATATATGTATGTGTGTGTATGTATGTGTATTTATGTATGTATGTGTATATATGTGTGTGTATGTATGTGTATATATGTATGTGTGTGTATGTATGTGTATATATATGTGTGTGTGTGTATGTGTGTGTGTGTATGTATGTGTATATATGTATGTGTGTATGTATGTATGTGTGTATGTATGTGTATATATGTATGTGTGTGTATATATGTATGTGTGTGTATGTGTGTGTATGTATGTGTATATATGTATGTATGTGTATATATGTATGTGTGTATATACATATAACACACACACACACACACACACACACAGAAATAACATGGATAAATATATTTTAAAAAATTACAAAATTGTTTATTTTTCAATTTTTTTTGTGATTTTTCTGCTCATAATAAAATTGTAAAACATGGAATTAATTAAACTAATCTAGAAAATGAAAGCCTCATAAGTCTTGTAAAAATCAAAGTTAAAATAGTTGTGATATTCAAAGCGGTTGCAAAGTTATTATCGTCTAAAGAAGTGCAAATCAGAAATGGAAAATGTGACCTGGACGCAGGGGCATCAATGACCCCTGGTCATGAAAGGGTTAATTATGTACCGAAAATACAATTGAAAAAATCTACAATCAATATATATATATACCGTATTTTTCGGACTATAAGGCGCAGTTTTTAGCAAGAATAAATCTTGCTAACAAGTCCCTGCGTGTTCTAGTCGGCAGTGCCGGGCCCCCTGACCGCTCCTTACTTAACCCCTTCCCGACCAGTGATGTGCCAGCACATCATCAGGCGGGGGAGGGGATGATGTATGGAGGGGGCTCACGCGCTGAGCCTGCTCCATACACTGCAGGTGTCAGCTTCTGACACGCTGCACTACCGGCTAGGAACAGAGATGGCGCTGTTTAACTAGTTAAATACTGCGGTCAATAGCGACCGCGGCATTTATATTGGTTTTCCTACGAAGGACATTTATGACATATCCACAGGTGTAATATCTCTAGAACGGGGCCCCCTAAGCCCCATTCCATCTTACCCGGCTCCGCGGTCTTCCGGCCACTTCACTTTCTGGTTACATGTTCTGAGCTACGCAGTTTCCGCAACTCCCATAGAACTGAATAGTAGTTACGGCTACAGAGTAGCACGCTACGCTGCTTCTATAACTGACATTCACTACTATGGGAGTTCCGGAAACAGCGTAGCTCAGCGAGTTACGCTGTTTCCGTAACTCATCCATGTATTGCAGTGTATTGTACCAGCGATCTAATGATCACTGGTTCAAGTCCCCTAGGGGAACTAATAAAATGTGTGTAAAAAAAAAAACATTTCCCATTATTCCCCAAGAACAATGTAAAAATAATAACAAAACTGGTATCGCTGCATCGGTAAAAGTCCGGAACTATTACAACATAGCATTATTTGACTCACACAGTGAACGGTGTAAAAATGTTTTATTTAAAACCCCCGACTGTCTGTATTCTTCTACCATATTACGTTATAAATGGCCGCTCTGTTGTAACGGTTCACTGGGATACGCTTCTTGTGATGTCATCTAGAATGTGGGCAGATTCTATTTCTCTGAGCGTGACGTCCTCTAGAGAATCTGAGCGTGATGTCATGTGAAGGGCGGGGCCTGTGATCTGCATGTGTTCCGTTTGCACATAATGGCCCTCAGGTTGTGACATCATCAAGTTTATAAATTGGGGTCACACATTGACCGCGGTGTCAGTTTCTCTTGCTGGCTCTCGTCATGGACGTGTCTCATATGAAGAGGAGGAGGATGGTGATGTTTCCAATGATGAGTGTTGTAGAGAAGATGGAGGTTGGCGGACGCCAATTTCCGGAGGACGTGGAGATGGAGGAGGAGGATGAGAAGATGGAGGCTGGCGGACGCCAGTTTCCAGAGGACGTGGAGATGGAGGAGGAGGATGAGAAGATGGAGGTTGGCGGACGCCAGTTTCCAGAGGACGTGGAGATGGAGGATGGGAAGATGGAGGTTGGCGGACGCCAATTTCCAGCTCCTGATGTGGAGATGGACGACCTTTCGGGGGCTACAGTTAACATCAGGGCCTCCAACCCCCGAAAGAGAAAGTGGCCATTTTAGTAACATCTGCCACTTGGGGCCCATTTACCATCAGGGCCCCCAACCCCCGGGAGAGATAGCGGCCATCTTATTTCCATCTGCCGCTCGGGGCCCATTTACCATCTTTAGGTGAGGTAAGTGCCGTCCACTGATGATCTTCTCACCTCACGACTCTTCTACAGCCGCCTGGACACTGAATTTCTGATTTGTTTTGCAGTTGTCACTCCAACATCGTGGTCTTTACCACCTAAACCATCAGAAATTCCCATGAAGACTCCTCCAGTGATGAGCAGACGCGAGATCCGGTAAGTCTGACGTCTTCCGCTCGTCTTCATCTTCTCCTTGTGGTGAAGGTTTTGTGAATTTTTTTGCTTATTTGTATTTTTTCCTTTTCTAGGATCCGACTTTGGAAAATATGAAAAACGTTTTCGGTTTCTTCTGATCCAGGATCGAGCTGTGTAAGGGTGGACTGGCGGCCATATCCACGGGTGAAGAAGGACCCTCCCCCTCTTCATCTCACCAATCATCGCATGTTAAAGGGCCGGAGCCACAGAAAACCGCACAGAAATTCTACCAGATTCTATAATAAACAGATTTATTTTTACCATTTTTAGTGTTTTCATTTCTAGATTGGGGAATATATCCAGGGAACCTGTGTTCTATGGGGGTCCGAAGGTTATAGGTGTAATACTCTGCAGAATATATCACTATGTATCTGTCAGGAGGTGGAGAGGACAGAGCAATGTTCTGCAGATCTGTAGAGAGGTCAGTGGTGTAATAATCTGCAGAATATATCACTCTGTATCTGTCAGTAGAGGACAGAGCAATGTTCTGCAGATATCTAGAGAGGTCAGTGGTGTAATAATCTGCAGAATATATCACTCTGTATCTGTCAGTAGAGGACAGAGCAATGTTCTGCAGATCTGTAGAGAGGTCAGTGGTGTAATAATCTGCAGAATATATCACTATGTATCTGTCAGTAGAGGACAGAGCAATGTTCTGCAGATCTGTAGAGAGGTCAGTGGTGTAATAATCTGCAGAATATATCACCATATATCTGTCAGTAGAGGACAGAGCAATGTTCTGCAGATCTGTAGAGAGGTCAGTGGTGTAATAATCTGCAGAATATATCACTATGTATCTGTCAGTAGAGGACAGAGCAATGTTCTGCAGATCTGTAGAGAGGACAGTGGTGTAATAATCTGCAGAATATATCACTATGTATCTGTCATGTGATACAGGAGCAATGTTCTGCAGATCTGTAGAGAGGTCAGTGGTGTAATACTCTGCAGAATATATCACTATATATCTGTCAGGAGGTGGAGAGGACAGAGCAATGTTCTGCAGATCTGTAGAGAGGTCAGTGGTGTAATAATCTGCAGAATATATCACCATATATCTGTCATGTGATACAGGAGCAATGTTCTGCAGATCTGTAGAGAGGTCAGTGGTGTAATAATCTGCAGAATATATCACTATGTATCTGTCAGTAGAGGACAGAGCAATGTTCTGCAGATCTCTAGAGAGGTCAGTGGTGTAATAATCTGCAGAATATATCACTCTGTATCTGTCAGGAGGTGGAGAGGACAGAGCAATGTTCTGCAGATCTGTAGAGAGGTCAGTGGTGTAATAATCTGCAGAATATATCACTCTGTATCTGTCATGTGATACAGGAGCAATGTTCTGCAGATCTGTAGACAGGTCAGTGGTGTAATAATCTGCAGAATATATCACTATGTATCTGTCAGTAGAGGACACAGCAATGTTCTGCAGATCTGTAGAGAGGTCAGTGGTGTAATAATCTGCAGAGTATATCACTATGTATCTGTCAGGAGGTGGAGATGACAGAGCAATGTTCTGCAGATCTGTAGAGAGGTCAGTGGTGTAATAATCTGCAGAATATATCACTATGTATCTGTCAGGAGGTGTAGAGGACAGAGCAATGTTCTGCAGATCTCTAGAGAGGTCAGTGGTGTAATAATCTGCAGAATATATCACTCTGTATCTGTCAGGAGGTGGAGAGGACAGAGCAATGTTCTGCAGATCTGTAGAGAGGTCAGTGGTGTAATAATCTGCAGAATATATCACTCTGTATCTGTCAGTAGAGGACAGAGCAATGTTCTGCAGATCTGTAGAGAGGTCAGTGGTGTAATAATCTGCAGAATATATCACTATGTATCTGTCAGTAGAGGACAGAGCAATGTTCTGCAGATCTGTAGACAGGTCAGTGGTGTAATAATCTGCAGAATATATCACTATGTATGTGTCAGTAGAGGACAGAGCAATGTTCTGCAGATCTCTAGAGAGGTCAGTGGTGTAATAATCTGCAGAATATATCACTCTGTATCTGTCAGGAGGTGGAGAGGACAGAGCAATGTTCTGCAGATCTGTAGAGAGGTCAGTGGTGTAATAATCTGCAGAATATATCACTCTGTATCTGTCAGTAGAGGACAGAGCAATGTTCTGCAGATCTGTAGAGAGGTCAGTGGTGTAATAATCTGCAGAATATATCACTCTGTATCTGTCAGTAGAGGACAGAGCAATGTTCTGCAGATATCTAGAGAGGTCAGTGGTGTAATAATCTGCAGAATATATCACCATATATCTGTCATGTGATACAGGAGCAATGTTCTGCAGATCTGTAGAGAGGTCAGTGGTGTAATACTCTGCAGAATATATCACTATATATCTGTCAGGAGGTGGAGAGGACAGAGCAATGTTCTGCAGATCTGTAGAGAGGGTAGTGGTGTAATAATCTGCAGAATATATCACTCTGTATCTGTCAGTAGAGGACAGAGCAATGTTCTGCAGATATCTAGAGAGGTCAGTGGTGTAATAATCTGCAGAATATATCACCATATATCTGTCATGTGATACAGGAGCAATGTTCTGCAGATCTGTAGACAGGTCAGTGGTGTAATAATCTGCAGAATATATCACTCTGTATCTGTCAGGAGGTGGAGAGGACAGAGCAATGTTCTGCAGATCTGTAGAGAGGTCAGTGGTGTAATAATCTGCAGAATATATCACTCTGTATCTGTCATGTGATACAGGAGCAATGTTCTGCAGATCTGTAGACAGGTCAGTGGTGTAATAATCTGCAGAATATATCACTATGTATCTGTCAGTAGAGGACAGAGCAATGTTCTGCAGATCTGTAGAGAGGTCAGTGGTGTAATAATCTGCAGAGTATATCACTATGTATCTGTCAGGAGGTGGAGAGGACAGAGCAATGTTCTGCAGATCTGTAGAGAGGTCAGTGGTGTAATAATCTGCAGAATATATCACTCTGTATCTGTCAGGAGGTGGAGAGGACAGAGCAATGTTCTGCAGATCTGTAGAGAGGTCAGTGGTGTAATAATCTGCAGAATATATCACTCTGTATCTGTCAGTAGAGGACAGAGCAATGTTCTGCAGATATCTAGAGAGGTCAGTGGTGTAATAATCTGCAGAATATATCACTATGTATCTGTCAGTAGAGGACAGAGCAATGTTCTGCAGATCTGTAGAGAGGTCAGTGGTGTAATAATCTGCAGAATATATCACTATGTATCTGTCAGTAGAGGACAGAGCAATGTTCTGCAGATCTGTAGAGAGGTCAGTGGTGTAATAATCTGCAGAATATATCACTATGTATCTGTCAGTAGAGGACAGAGCAATGTTCTGCAGATCTGTAGACAGGTCAGTGGTGTAATAATCTGCAGAATATATCACTATGTATCTCTCAGGAGGTGTAGAGGACAGAGCAATGTTCTGCAGATCTGTAGAGAGGTCAGTGGTGTAATAATCTGCAGAATATATCACTCTGTATCTGTCAGGAGGTGGAGAGGACAGAGCAATGTTCTGCAGATCTGTAGAGAGGTCAGTGGTGTAATAATCTGCAGAATATATCACTATGTATCTGTCAGTAGAGGACAGAGCAATGTTCTGCAGATCTGTAGAGAGGTCAGTGGTGTAATAATCTGCAGAATATATCACTATGTATCTGTCAGTAGAGGACAGAGCAATGTTCTGCAGATCTGTAGAGAGGTCAGTGGTGTAATAATCTGCAGAATATATCACTATGTATCTGTCAGTGGAGGACAGAGCAATGTTCTGCAGATCTGTAGACAGGTCAGTGGTGTAATAATCTGCAGAATATATCACTATGTATCTCTCAGGAGGTGTAGAGGACAGAGCAATGTTCTGCAGATCTGTAGAGAGGTCAGTGGTGTAATAATCTGCAGAATATATCACTCTGTATCTGTCAGGAGGTGGAGAGGACAGAGCAATGTTCTGCAGATCTGTAGAGAGGTCAGTGGTGTAATAATCTGCAGAATATATCACTATGTATCTGTCAGTAGAGGACAGAGCAATGTTCTGCAGATCTGTAGAGAGGTCAGTGGTGTAATAATCTGCAGAATATATCACTATGTATCTGTCAGTAGAGGACAGAGCAATGTTCTGCAGATCTGTAGAGAGGTCAGTGGTGTAATAATCTGCAGAATATATCACTATGTATCTGTCAGTAGAGGACAGAGCAATGTTCTGCAGATCTGTAGACAGGTCAGTGGTGTAATAATCTGCAGAATATATCACTATGTATCTCTCAGGAGGTGTAGAGGACAGAGCAATGTTCTGCAGATCTGTAGAGAGGTCAGTGGTGTAATAATCTGCAGAATATATCACTCTGTATCTGTCAGGAGGTGGAGAGGACAGAGCAATGTTCTGCAGATCTGTAGAGAGGTCAGTGGTGTAATAATCTGCAGAATATATCACTGATGTACATATATCCTGATGTACTCCTCACAGATTACATATACCCTGATGTACTCCTCACAGATTACATATACCCTGATGTACTCCTCACATATTACATATACCCTGATGTACTCCTCACATCTTACATATACCCTGATGTACTCCTCACATATTACATATACCCTGATGTACTCCTCACATATTACATATACCCTGATGTACTCCTCACATCTTACATATACCCTGATGTACTCCGCACATATTACATATACCCTGATGTACTCCGCACATATTACATATACCCTGATGTACTCCTCACAGCTTACATATACCCTGATGTACTCCTCACATATTACATATACCCTGATGTACTCCTCACATATTACATAAACCCTGATGTACTCCTCACAGATTACATATACCCTGATGTACTCCTCACAGATTACATATACACTGATGTACTCCTCACAGATTACATATATCCTGATGTACTCCTCACACCTTACATATACCCTGATGTACTCCTCACATATTACATATACCCTGATGTACTCCTCACAGATTACATATACCCTGATGTACTCCTCACAGATTACATATACCCTGATGTACTCCTCACATATTACATATACCCTGATGTACTCCTCACAGATTACATATATCCTGATGTACTCCTCACAGATTACATATACCCTGATGTACTCCTCACATATTACATATACCCTGATGATCTGGTCAATACATATTTAGTAGTGTTTCTCTGGTAAAACCTTCTTTGTTACAGAAAAAAATTGAATAAAATTGAAATTCAGCAGAAAAAATTAAATTTGCAAATTTCATTTCCACTTTGCTTTAATTCCTGTGAAATGCCTGAAGGGTTAAAAAACTTTCTAAATGCTGATTTGAATACTTTGAAGGGTCTAGTTTTTAAAATGGGGTGTTTTATGGGGGTTTCTAATACATAGGCCCCTCAAATCCACTTCAGAACTGAACTGGTACCTTCAAAAAAAGGCTTTTGAAATTTTCTTAAGAATATGAGAAATTGCTGTTTATGTTCTAAGCCTTGTAACGTCCAAGAAAAATAAAAGAATGTTCAAAAAACAATGCCAATCTAAAGTAGACATATGGGAAATGTGAACTAGTAACTATTTTGGGTGGTATAACCGTCTGTTTTACAAGCAGATGCATTTAAATTCTGAAAAATGCTATTTCTTGTAAATTTTCTCAAAATTTTGCAATTTTTCACAAATGAAGACTGAATATATCGTCCAAATTTTACCACGAACATAAAGCCCAATGTGTCACAAGAAAACAATCTCAGAATCGCTTGGGTAGGTTTAAGCATTCCGACGTTATTACCACATAAAGTGAAATATGTCAGATTTGAAAAATCTAGCCTGCGTCCTTAAGGTGTCACGGAAAATTTTATTTTTTATATAATATTGCTTTTAGTAGGTCATTAAAATAAATTGTATTTATTTGTGTTGTACTTTTTATTTTTTTCTTTCTTTTTCTTCTCTATGGGGGCTACCATTTTTTTTTTCATCTCTGTATGTGTTGATTAACGGCACATACAGAGATGGAATACGGCAGCTACAGTGCATAGAAGTCAATGAATGCTGGGTGATAATATGCCCGGTGTTAGTGTGGTCACCCAGCTTTCCCAGACCCCTGTCACATTCCCAAACAGTCTCAGCACAACTAGAGAGATTTACCGTTCAGGGGTCTGGGAAAGCTGGGTGACGACAATTACCCCTCCTACTGGAGTATGTTTGGGGATGTGACTAATGAACCTCTCACACTCCAGTAGGAGGGGTAATGGTGGTCACCCAGCTTTCCCAGAAGCAGATATAACCAGGAAAGGGCTGGATTGATGGGCTGAGGGTTCACAGGGTTTTTGGTGATCCCCCTCTGTCATGTGATCGGACCTAGGTTACCGGTTCATCAGACGGGGTTCATGTGACTATAAATCTGTCCATAACAAGAGACAGTGCACTCAGGACAAGCCCTGCCCTCATGCCGTAGTTGTGGTTCTGTCTGCAGTGATGGCGGTGGGTGGCTCTGACACCCTCCTCCCCCATCGGGTCATCTCAGGACAGAAGGGGTGTCCGGATTGGAGACACAGCGCCGCACCTGTCCTCAGGTTGTGTCTGGTATTGCAGTTCACCTCCATTGAAGTGAATAGGACAGAGCTGTAATACCACACCCGACCTGAGGACAGGTGCGGCGCCATGTTTTACTGGACGACCCCTTTAACACTTTTCTCGTGTCTGCAGAGCTGTGTGTGGGGCAGAGCGGAGTGTTAACGCGCGCCGCTGATACTTCATAGCCGCTTATCAGCTCTTTTGAAGAATCAGCGGCAAGCACCCCCCCCCCCCCACACACACACACACACACACACACAAACACGCAAAATCAAGTGTAATCAAGAGGTTTTTGATGTGGTTTTTATAGCAAAAAAGGGAAAGGGAGACCCCGCTGGCTGGCAGGCACAACACTGTAACAAAGTGAAACTAATCTGCGGTTAGGCAAAATAGAGAAGGGTTGCCCTTGTTTCCAGCCAGCTACAGGAGTATTCAATAAGATAAAATATAACTTTTATTGGGTATGATTAAATAAGTAAATGATCAAAGACAAAACGACACTCGTTTAAAAACGAGCCCATGCTCACTGGCAGTAGAAGATCTGCGTGCTGAGATGCAAACAGTCAGTCCAGTGTAATGGGTCAGTGTTTAGACAGCGTCTGCAGTACGCTGAAATTGCAAAACAAGATCATAGCAGCGGCTGACAGTCAGTGAGACATTGCGTATAAAACATAGCGAGAAGCCCCCCCGACATGTTTCGCTACGAACGTAGCGTCCTCAGGGGTTCAAATGGGGCTACTGACGGCGTATTGTGGATCCACACCCTTTTAAAGCCTCGGTCCGCCATGGCAGTGGGCGTCGGTCCGCAGGGACCCAATGAAAAGAGGCTAAACAGACCGGCCGTCAATAGTGAGACGAGCGGGTCGTAAGGCCAATCAGAATGGCCAATGGACTGCACCAATCAGAAATCCAGGAGGGCGCGCCTGCGCACAAAAAGTCGGCGCACATCCTTAAAGGGTGGGAAGACCTTCTAACCGATAATTCTCTACGCATGCTTCACTACCCCTTGGACTTTGAAAAAAGTGCCTTTGATCAAATTAACCTCCAGTTGCAAAAGGAAATTGAGGATATTAAAATCTTCAGTACCACATCCGAATATAACAACTGTGAAATCAAACTACAAAGAAATATCGAAAGCCTGCAAAGAGAAATGAAGGAACGCAACACCGTAAATATATACGAGACCGCAAAGACTTTGAAACGGGACAAGCGTATTCGTTCCGTAAACACACACCCCCTGTTATCCATCGTGAAATTAGATCTACTGACTACTCTGAATCTGATATCTCCGGTACAGATGACCCTAGGCCATCCCTTGAGGATAAGAGACTGGGGACAAAGCGAAAAACCAATAACAGGAGATATAATCCTCCAAAAAGAACCTTTTTACCTCTTAAAGTAAATAAACAAATATGCCCTATACAACCTGGCCAAGAAAATCCATCCAGAGTACCCATGTCGGCTCCCTCTTCTTCCTCCTACTATGCTTTACCCACTATGTTCACGACCAATACGGTTACCACCCCCTTCACAGCGGGGAAGAACACTGGACCATTGGGAGCAAGCATTACAGTGTCAAGTGGCACTGGGAAGAGTCCATCTACTCTAAATACTCCGTTTCCTTTTTTAGGACCACCCAATTTGGGATGGAATCAGGTGAGTTGAGGGACTTGAAGTCAGGGGACCTGATGACTAAAAATGACGGAATGCAGATATATAATTTATCTTCTTTCCAACTGAACCCATATCAGATGGCGCTTCTACAGAAAGGCCTTTCATACCCTCCCACCCCTGGCTATGACGAATTCACTTGGACCAAAGATCTAAATTTATTTGCACGGAAGTTAGCTCTACTTAAACATTTTAAAGTTAACCCTTCTCCGAACACTCCAAATACTACCAATGAATTGAGGACTCTTACTGACCTCGAAGCACTTCTTAATGAAAATGAATTTGGAGCTACTATGGCCACGGGTCCTTTCTCGTCTTTGCGACCAGAGTCACACATGACACCACCGTTCTCCCAATATGGCCACATCGACATATTTGTCAAGATTGTCAGTGCAGATCTACGAGGGTTAAAATACGCTAAATCCAAAGTCTTTGGTAACCTCAGTCATATGGAGCAGGTTGCATTGGATGAACTCTCTAAGAATGAATCCATCATTGTTAAGCCATCGTACAAGGGGGGTAACACTGTCGTTATGGATAGGGATGATTACACATCTATGGTCCACAGACTTTTAGATCATGTGTCCACTTATACCATTCTTGCAAAAAATCCTACCGAACAGTTCACTAGTGAATTACATTCCTTACTTTCGGAGGCAAAATCACAGTTTCTCATCACACAGGATGAGTTTAAAAGAATGTTTAATCCTAATCCAACCCTTTCAACATTCTACGCCTTGCCTAAGGTTCATAAAACATCTCGTCCAATACCAGGCAGACCTATCGTTTCGGGGAACGATAACCTCACGCAAGGGATTAGTTATAAGTAGATAAGATGCTCTCATCCTTTGTCACAGCCTTGCCCCCTATCTTAGAGATACTAAGGACACTGTCACCAGGATCCAGGGGATTTCTGTTACAGCCACCACCTTAATAGCCAGCATTGATGTTGAATCTCTATACACTAACATTAGACACGATCTTGGTTTAACTGCTGTGCAATATTTTTTGAGCACGAAGGGCACTCAGTTCCAAGCACACAATGGATTCATTATTTGACTACTTAAAATTATTTTATCCCACAATAATTTTATGTTCGATGGCGAATTTTACCATCAAATAAAAGGCAGTGCCACGGGCACAGTTTGTGCACCCACATATGCTAATCTTTTTTTACGGTGGTGGGAAGATAGTTTTGTTTTCACGGATGATTTATGTTTTTTTACCTGTCACATTTTATTCTGGGGTCGATACATTGATGATATTCTTATTTTTTGGGATGGGGACAAATCACTTTTCTTGGACTTTATGGAGATTCTCAACATCAATGACATAGGCATGAAATTCACTTACGAAATACACGAGAAAGAAATTAATTTCCTGGATCTCAAAATCTCGCTGGACCCTGGTGGCAGTGTGCACACCGACATCTATCAGAAGACTACTGCTACCAACAATTTCCTACATTGGGAAAGTTTCCACCCTCCGGCCCTGAAAAAGGGTATTCCCATAGGACAGTATCTCGGAGCGAAAAGAAACTGCTCCGATGAGAAGTCCTTCCAATCTGAATGTGACAAACTTTGACAAATTTTGCGCACGTGGTTACCCTAAAAAGTCCCTACATAGAGCTTATGCCAGAGCTAGAGCCATCACTAGAGGTGAGTTACTTTATGGAAGAGGGAAGATAAATGCTCCATTATCACCCCAAATTAGATGCATAGGCAATTTTGATATATGCTCTCCTCAGATTTTCTAAATACTGCAAAAACATTGGCCTATTCTTCAAGCTGAGACAACCTAAACAAAACCTCACACCAAAAAATGGTGTATGCTGGGGTCCCTTATTGCAAGTAGACAACCTAGAAGCGAACCATGAAGGGACATAGCCCTTAAAGAAATAGTATACTGAATGATATACAAAAGTACAAAAAATCTTTATTAAATATAATCACCAATAACATATAATGGAATAAAAGATGGGATACATCATACACGGAGATATATACAGCAGGGTCAGATGGAATAGACCATAGACAAACAGAGTCAACCATACAAGGATGACCAAACCACGCTCAGATAGTTCATATGACAGAATTATAAACCCATGGGTATAAGGTAATAAGGCCCACACGTAGTATAGAGCTACCAGCTGATTATGACAATATGCAGAGATAGACAATAAGGTCTATCATTGCCTACAAAATATATAGCAATACATGAAAAGTGAAGCTAGAAGCATCCAAAGACAACATATAGGCTCAGATGGCCAGAAAGATATAACTCTGACGAAGCCGGTCAACAGGGCGAAACGCGCGTCGAGGCGTTCATTCATCCATCCACTTTTTTGATCTCCTGCACTCCTTATCATGTCCCAGGGTATGTGCTAGCTTTTTCAGCCTCTACATTGTACTATTGCGTCCAGCTATTGTCAGTTATATCTTTCTGGCCATTTGAGCCTATATGTTGTCTAACACAGGGCTGTGTTGGGTGAATAAATTCACATTTTTTGCTGAGTGCTGCTTCTAGTCTCTTTTCTTGGATATATGTATGAGGAGTACGTCACTCCTTAATTTTTGAAGCTAGCACCAACCGTTTCTTGGCTATCTACACAGTGCCGCTCCTATACCCTGTTCTATAGTGTATATATATATATATATATATATATATATATAGGTGTAACCTGTCAGTGTAACCCTGCCTGTAATGATAATGAGATGGTACATTATGAATGGTGGATCCTGTGTTATCTATATATACACGTTACCTGTCAGTGTAATCCTGTCTGTGACGATAATGAGATGAGTGCTGAGAAATGTTCTCTACAGAACAGGGAGGATCAGTCTATTATGAATGGTGGATTCTGTATTATCTATATATAGATGTTACTTGTCAGTGTAATCCTGCCTGTGATGATAATGAGATGACTGCTGAGAAATGATCTATACAGAACAGGAAGGATCAGTCCATTATGAATGGTGGATTCTGTATTATCTATATATAGATGTTACCTGTCAGTGTAATCCTGCCTGTGATGATAATGAGATGAGTGCTGAGAAATGATCTCTACAGAACAGGAAGGGTCAGTCTATTATGAATGGTGGATTCTTTGTTATCTACATATATAGATGTTACCTGTCAGTGTAATCCTGCCTGTGATGATAATGAGAGGTGTGATGAGAAGTGATCTATACAGAACAGGAAGGGTCAGTCCATTATGAATGGTGGATTCTGTATTATCTATATATAGATGTTACCTGTCAGTGTAATCCTGCCTGTGATGATAATGAGATGACTGCTGAGAAATGATCTCTACAGAACAGGAAGGGTCAGTCCATTATGAATGGTGGATTCTGTATTATCTATATATAGATGTTACCTGTCAGTGTAATCCTGCCTGTGATGATAAGGAGATGAGTGCTGAGAAATGATCTCTACAGAACAGGAAGGGTCAGTCTATTATGAATGGTGGATTCTTTGTTATCTACATATATAGATGTTACCTGTCAGTGTAATCCTGCCTGTGATGATAATGAGAGGTGTGATGAGAAGTGATCTATACAGAACAGGAAGGGTCAGTCCATTATGAATGGTGGATTCTGTATTATCTATATATAGATGTTACCTGTCAGTGTAATCCTGCCTGTGATGATAATGAGATGACTGCTGAGAAATGATCTCTACAGAACAGGAAGGGTCAGTCTATTATGAATGGTGGATTCTTTGTTATCTACATATATAGATGTTACCTGTCAGTGTAATCCTGCCTGTGATGATAATGAGATGAGTGCTGAGAACTGTAAGGAGCAGTCTACTATGAGACTCATTGGCCAGAGGGCAAACTGCAAGATTAGATAAAGACAAAAAAATAATATAAAAAAAACCCACCAAAAAATCATAAAAAATATGTTTAACAGAAACTTGATTTAAACAATAGATCATTTTCTGATGACACATTCTCTGTAAGTGGTTGAACTGAGCTTTCCTAGATCTCGGCCTAGAGTGCAGCTGTTAATCGCAGCCGCTGCCCCCTAAAATCTGATGCTAAACCTAGTGCATGACCGGATTCATAGAACACCTTGTAGAGAACTTCTATGTGCAGTCACAGCTCCCTCAGGTGCTGCACTATGTATAACACATTGTCTGACGTGTTACTGTAATGTAGAACTAAGGAGGAACCCCACCTTAAAGAGAACAGAAAGGAGAAGACCTTTTCTCTCCTCAGTAGATGTTGACTCGCTCATTGCTGTGACGCTATCTAATCATAGTGGACAGCCTCACAGCGATGCATAAGACCTGCAGGAAATTTCACAAAATCAGCAGGTTTTCTGCATCGCTGTGAAGCGGTCCGCTCTGATTGGACAGCGTCACAACAAAAAGTGAGGCAACGCCTACTGAGGAGAGATGGTGTCTCCTCTTTGTACCTTTAATTACAACACGCATATGTTAGGTGCAAAACGGAGTAAGGGCTGTAGTGGAACAACATGGAGGGGGGCAAAAAAGAAAAAGACAGCGTTGGAATCTGGAGGACGCAAGGTATAAGGGGAGGAATGTGGTTAAAAAAACAACAACAAAAAACACAGCAGGTCCTGCTTAATAAACCACGGAGTTCACTTTCTAAATTCATTATTACTGACCTCTGGTAACACCTCCTGGAATTTCCTCCTCCGGTTCACTCTTACACGGTTGATCGACCCTCACTCGCTCTTCTTCTTCATCCTCTGTTTTAATAATAGTCAGATCTTCCCCCTGATTTCACATATGTAACAATTCAGTACAATACAGCAGAGAGTGCGAAGAATCTAACAGATCAACATAAGAAACCACCAAAATCTATGACCACATCTATGACCGTTAGGGATGCACGATGCATCGAAACTTCCATACTGTTTAGATACCGTTATGTCATGTATTTCGATACTTAGCTCTGCGGCCGCACAGCTCAGTATAGTAACACATGAATGTATGAGAGCGGGGCTGCGGCTGTGTGATAGTCATTGCCCGGCTCCTGAGTCATGACGAGTGCGCGGGGTCAGGATGATGCGTTGCGGCCAGCGCTGCACTAATGATTGCCGGCACTGAAGACAGAACATGGCGGGCGCGCTGCAAAACACCCCCATGTTCTGTCTTCAGTGCCTGCACCGCCGCTTATTATAGTGCAGCGCCGGCCGCATCACCTCATGCTGACCGCGCTCTCACTTATGTCAGGAGCGGGGCAATGGTTGTATTACACAGCCACAGCCCCCCTCTATAACGGCGGAGATCAGAGAAACCTCATGTCCGCCGCTATTCCCCTGAATGCTGCGATCACAGCGGACTGCAGCATTCAGGAGAAGGGGAGATGCCCCTTGGATCGCATCGCAGGAATCCCTGTGACGCGATTGAGGGACATACCATATATGGGCAGACAGCCCAGGGTCCATTGAAGGACCCCAGGGCTGTCCTACCATATTTCCTGTTGTTAGGGCATATTGAGGTATGTCCTAACAGCTGCCTGTGTACTATCCGTACACAGGCTAATATACTGGTATGTAGATATATGCCTGTGTACTATCAGTATATAGATATCTGCCTGTGTACTATCAGTATATAGATATATGCCTGTGTACTATCAGTATATAGATATATGCCTGTGTACTATCAGTTTATAGATATATGCCTGTGTACTATCAGTATATAGATATATGCCTGTGTATTATCAGTGTATAGATATATGCCTGTGTACTATCAGTATATAGATATATGCCTGTGTACTATCAGTATATAGATATATGCCTGTGTGCTATCAGTATATAGATATAGGCCTGTGTACTATCAGTGTAAAGATATATGCCTGTGTGCTATCAGTGTATAGATATATGCCTGTGTACTATCAGTATATAGATATATGCCTGTGTACTATCAGTATATAGATATATGCCTGTGTATTATCAGTGTATAGATATATGCCTGTGTACTATCAGTATATAGATATATGCCTGTGTACTATCAGTATATAGATATACGCCTGTGTACTATCAGTATATAGATATATGGCTGTGTGCTATCAGTATATAGATATATGCCTGTGTATTATCAGTGTATAGATATATGCCTGTGTACTATCAGTATATAGATATATGCCTGTGTGCTATCAGTATATAGATATATGCCTGTGTGCTATCAGTATATAGATATAGGCCTGTGTACTATCAGTGTATAGATATATGCCTGTGTACTATTAGTATATAGATATATGCCTGTGTGCTATCAGTGTATAGATATATGCCTGTGTACTGTCAGTATATAGATATATGCCTGTGTACTATCAGTATATAGATATATGCCTGTGTACTATCAGTATATAGATATATGCCTGTGTACTATCAGTATATAGATATATGCCTGTGTACTATCAGTATATAGATATATGCCTGTGTACTATCAGTATATAGATATAGGCCTGTGTACTATCAGTGTATAGATATATGCCTGTGTGCTATCAGTGTATAGATATATGCCTGTGTACTGTCAGTATATAGATATATGCCTGTGTGCTATCAGTGTATAGATATATGCCTGTGTACTGTCAGTATATAGATATATGCCTGTGTACTATCAGTATATAGATATATGCCTGTGTACTATCAGTATATAGATATATGCCTGTGTACTATCAGTATATAGATATATGCCTGTGTACTATCAGTATATAGATATATGCCTGTGTACTATCAGTATATAGATATATGCCTGTGTACTATCAGTATATAGATGTATGCCTGTGTACTATCAGTATATAGATATATGGCTGTGTACTATCAGTATATAGATATATGCCTGTGTTCTATCAGTATATAGATATATGCCTGTGTACTATCAGTATATAGATATATGGCTGTGTGCTATCAGTATATAGATATATGCCTGTGTGCTATCAGTATATAGATATATGCCTGTGTGCTATCAGTATATAGATATATGCCTGTGTGCTATCAGTATATAGATATAGGCCTGTGTACTATCAGTGTATAGATATATGCCTGTGTACTATCAGTATATAGATATATGCCTGTGTACTATCAGTGTATAGATATATGCCTGTGTACTATCAGTATATAGATATATGCCTGTGTACTATCAGTATATAGATATATGCCTGTGTACTATCAGTATATAGATATATGCCTGTGTACTATCAGTATATAGATATATGCCTGTGTACTATCAGTATGTAGATATATGCCTGTGTACTATCAGTATATAGATATATGCCTGTGTACTATCAGTATATAGATATATGCCTGTGTACTATCAGTATATAAATATATGCCTGTGTACTATCAGTATATAAATATATGCCTGTGTATTATCAATGTATAGATATATGCCTGTGTACTATCAGTATATAGATATATGCCTGTGTGCTATCAGTATATAGATATATGCCTGTGTACTATCAGTATATAGATATATGCCTGTGTGCTATCAGTATATAGATATATACCTGTGTGCTATCAGTATATAGATATATGCCTGTGTACTATCAGTATATAGATATATGCCTGTGTACTATCAGTATATAGATATATACCTGTGTACTATCAGTATATAGATATATACCTGTGTACTATCAGTATATAGATATATACCTGTGTACTATCAGTATATAGATATATGCCTGTGTACTATCAATGTATAGATATACGCCTGTGTGCTATCAGTATATAGATATACGCCTGTGTACTATCAGTATATAGATATTCGCCTGTGTACTATCAGTATATAGATATATGCCTGTGTACTATCAGTATATAGATATGTGCCTGTGTACTATCAGTATATAGATATATGCCTGTGTGCTATCAGTATATAGATATATGCCTGTGTACTATCAGTATATAGATATATGCCTGTGTACTATCAGTATATAGATATATGGCTGAGTGCTATCAGTATATAGATGTATGCCTGTGTACTATCAGTATATAGATATATGCCTGTGTATTATCAGTATATAGATATATGCCTGTGTACTATCAGTATATAGATATATGGCTGTGTGCTATCAGTATATAGATATATGCCTGTGTACTATCAGTATATAGATATATGCCTGTGAGCTATCAGTATATAGATATATGGCTGTGTACTAATATATGCCTGTGTTCTATCAGTGTATAGATATATGCCTGTGTGCTATCAGTATATAGATATATACCTGTGTACTATCAGTATATAGATATATGCCTGTGTACTATAAGTATATAGATATATGCCTGTGTACTATCAGTATATAGATATATGCCTGTGTACTATCAGTATATAGATATATGCCTGTGTACTATCAGTATATAGATGTATGCCTGTGTACTATCAGTATATAGATATATGCCTGTGTGCTATCAGTATATAGATATATGCCTGTGTACTATCAGTATATAGATATATGCCTGTGTACTATCAGTATATAGATATATGCCTGTGTACTATCAGTATATAGATATATGCCTGTGTACTATCAGTATATAGATATATGCCTGTGTACTATCAGTATATAGATATATGCCTGTGTACTATCAGTATATAGATGTATGCCTGTGTACTATCAGTATATAGATGTATGCCTGTGTACTATCAGTATATAGATATATGCCTGTGTACTATCAGTATATAGATATATGCCTGTGTACTATCAGTATATCGATATATGTCTGTGTACTATCAGTATATAGATATATGCCTGTGTGCTATCAGTATATAGATATATGCCTGTGTACTATCAGTATATAGATATATGCCTGTGTACTATCAGTGTATAGATATATGCCTGTGTACTGTCAGTATATAGATATACGCCTGTGTACTATCAGTATATAGATATACGCCTGTATACTATCAGTATATAGATATACGCCTGTGTACTATCAGTATATAGATATACGCCTGTGTACTATCAGTGTATAGATATATGCCTGTGTGCTATCAGTATATAGATATATGCCTGTGTACTATCAGTGTATAGATATATGCCTGTGTACTATCAGTATATAGATATATGCCTGTGTGCTATCAGTATATAGATATATGCCTGTGTACTATCAGTGTATAGATATACGCCTGTGTACTATCAGTATATAGATATATGCCTGTGTACTATCAGTATATAGATATGTGCCTGTGTACTATCAGTATATAGATATAGGCCTGTGTACTATCAGTATATAGATATATGCCTGTGTACTATCAGTATATAGATATATGCCTGTGTACTATCAGTATATAGATATATGCCTGTGTACTATCAGTATATAGATATATGCCTGTGTACTATCAGTATATAGATATATGGCTGAGTGCTATCAGTATATAGATATATGCCTGTGTACTATCAGTATATAGATATATGGCTGTGTGCTATCAGTATATAGATATAGGCCTGTGTACTATCAGTATATAGATATATACCTGTGTGCTATCAGTATATAGATATATGCCTGTGTACTATCAGTATATAGATATATGCCTGTGTACTATCAGTATATAGATATATGCCTGTGTACTATCAGTATATAGATATATGGCTGTGTGCTATCAGTGTATAGATATATGCCTGTGTACTATCAGTATATAGATATATGCCTGTGTGCTATCAGTATATAGATATATGCCTGTGTGCTATCAGTATATAGATATATGCCTGTGTGCTATCAGTGTATAGATATATGCCTGTGTACTATCAGTATATAGATATATGCCTGTGTACTATCAGTATATAGATATATGCCTGTGTACTATCAGTATATAGATATATGCCTGTGTACTATCAGTATATAGATATATGCCTGTGTACTATCAGTATATAGATATATGCCTGTGTACTATCAGTATATAGATATATGCCTGTGTATTATCAGTATATAGATATATGCCTGTGTGCTATCAGTATATAGATATATGCCTGTGTATTATCAGTATATAGATATATGCCTGTGTACTATCAGTATATAGATATATGCCTGTGTACTATCAGTATATAGATATATGGCTGTGTACTATCAGTATATAGATATGTGCCTGTGTGCTATCAGTATATAGATATGTGCCTGTGTACTATCAGTATATAGATATATGCCTCTGTGCTATCAGTATATAGATGTATGCCTGTGTACTATCAGTATATAGATATATGCCTGTGTACTATCAGTATATAGATATATGCCTGTGTACTATTAGTATATAGATATATGCCTGTGTGCTATCAGTATATAGATATACGCCTGTGTACTATCAGTATATAGATGTATGCCTGTGTGCTATCAGTATATAGATATATGCCTGTGTACTATCAGTATATATATGACTGTGTACTATCAGTATATAGATGTATGCCTGTGTGCTATCAGTGTATAGATATATGCCTGTGTACTATCAGTATATAGATATATGCCTGTGTACTATCAGTATATACATGTATGCCTGTGTACTATCAGTATATAGATATATGCCTGTGTGCTATCAGTATATAGATATATGCCTGTGTACTATCAGTATATAGATATATGCCTGTGTACTATCAGTATATAGATATATGTCTGTGTACTATCGGTGTATAGATATATGCCTGTGTGCTATCAGTATATAGATATATGCCTGTGTACTATCAGTATATAGATATATGCCTTGGTACTATCAGTGTATAGATATATGCCTGTGTACTATCAGTATATAGATATATGCCTGTGTACTATCAGTATATAGATATATGGCTGTGTACTATCAGTATATAGATATATGCCTGTGTACTATCAGTATATAGATATATGCCTGTGTACTATCAGTATATAGATATATGCCTGTGTACTATCAGTATATAGATATATGCCTGTGTACTATCAGTATATAGATATATGCCTGTGTGCTATCAGTATATAGATATATGCCTGTGTGCTATCAGTATATAGATATATGCCTGTGTACTATCAGTATATAGATATATGGCTGTGTACTATCAGTATATAGATATATGCCTGTGTACTATCAGTATATAGATATATGCCTGTGTGCTATCAGTATATAGATATACGCCTCTGTACTATCAGTGTATAGATATATGCCTGTGTACTATCAGTATATAGATATATGCCTGTGTACTATCAGTATATAGATATATGCCTGTGTACTATCAGTATATAGATATATGCCTGTGTGCTATCAGTATATAGATATATGCCTGTGTGCTATCAGTGTATAGATATATGCCTGTGTACTATCAGTGTATAGATATATGCCTGTGTACTATCAGTATATAGATATATGCCTGTGTACTATCAGTATATAGATATATGGCTGTGTACTATCAGTATATAGATATATGCCTGTGTACTATCAGTATATAGATATATGCCTGTGTACTATCAGTATATAGATATATGCCTGTGTACTATCAGTATATAGATATATGGCTGTGTGCTATCAGTGTATAGATATATGCCTGTGTGCTATCAGTGTATAGATATATGCCTGTGTACTATCAGTATATAGATATATGCCTGTGTACTATCAGTATATAGATATATGCCTGTGTACTATCAGTATATAGATATATGCCTGTGTACTATCAGTATATAGATATATGCCTGTGTACTATCAGTATATAGATATATGCCTGTGTACTATCAGTATATAGATATATGCCTGTGTACTATCAGTATATAGATATATGCCTGTGTACTATCAGTATATAGATATATGCCTGTGTACTATCAGTATATAGATATATGCCTGTGTACTATCAGTATATAGATATATGCCTGTGTGCTATCAGTATATAGATATATGCCTGTGTACTATCAGTGTATAGATATATGCCTGTGTACTATCAGTATATAGATATATGCCTGTGTGCTATCAGTATATAGATATAGGCCTGTGTACTATCAGTGTATAGATATATGCCTGTGTACTATCAGTATATAGATATATGCCTGTGTGCTATCAGTATATAGATATATGCCTGTGTACTATCAGTATATAGATATATGCCTGTGTGCTATCAGTATATGGATATAGGCCTGTGTACTATCAGTGTATAGATATATGCCTGTGTACTATCAGTATATAGATATATGCCTGTGTGCTATCAGTATATAGATATATGCCTGTGTACTATCAGTATATAGATATATACCTGTGTGCTATCAGTATATAGATATATACCTGTGTGCTATCAGTATATAGATATATGCCTGTGTACTATCAGTATATAGATATATGCCTGTGTACTATCAGTATATAGATATATGCCTGTGTACTATCAGTATATAGATATATGCCTGTGTGCTATCAGTATATAGATATATGCCTGTGTACTATCAGTATATAGATATATGGCTGTGTACTATCAGTATATAGATATATGCCTGTGTGCTATCAGTATATAGATATATGCCTCTGTACTATCAGTATATAGATATATGCCTGTGTACTATCAGTATATAGATATATGCCTGTGTACTATCAGTATATAGATATATGCCTGTGTGCTATCAGTATATAGATATATGCCTGTGTACTATCAGTATATAGATATAGGCCTGTGTACTATCAGTATATAGATGTATGCCTGTGTACTATCAGTATATAGATATATGCCTGTGTACTATCAGTATATAGATATATGCCTGTGTACTATCAGTATATATTTCTGTCACTTATTATTGTGGGGCACGAGGCGTGATGATGAATTTAACCTCCATGTGCCTCAGTAATAGTAATTAACCCCATCATGTACCTCACACATTAACCCATTATGACTGAGAAACATGATGGGGTTAATTACTATTAATGAGGTACATGGAGGTTACATTCATCATCACACCTCGCGTCTCACATCAGAAAACGGAAGAACTTTTTTATTATTTTTTTATTACTGCTGATAAAGTATCGTTTTGATATCGAAATCGCAATACTACACGAAGTATCGGTATCGGAGTCCAAATTCTGGTATCGTGACATCCCTAATGACCGCAGGACCGAAAAGCTCCGCACCCCCCTATATAGATCTGGTATACGGCTCAGCTTCATCTACCTGATGATTCTCTGGGACATTGGGATTTTCCTCTGGACAGTCCTGGGAATACAGAGGACTGGGACATCTCTCTGGTGGATTTCTCCTACTGGATCCATCTGTAGGAAACACACAGGGACTGAATACATGACTACTGTATATCTGTCTATATATCAGACACTTCTCTCTACACTTCTATGTTTACTGATCAGAGCCGACGTTACAACATTGAGGTCCTCACTACCGGTGTCGATGTTCCTGCACCTTGTAAGACGCAGGCCTAAAGTAGACTGTGCCCTACCAGAGCGAACGGCGGGGCGTAACTGGCTCCCTGCTCCGCCATAGTATTTACCTGTATCTGCCCTCTGTGGACGCGGATACACATGAACGTGGCGGGACACAGGACGCCTCTATTTAGTTACCTGCAACCAAAAATGGTCTGGGTGTCACTTGCTTATTAGCCTCTTAAAGGCTGTGTACACCTCTGTAGGCAATATTTTCTATACATATTAATTAACCCCTTCACGACATGGCTATATACTTTCCAACTCCTGATGCCCTGGGCAGGTGTCACATAAATAAATATTGGCAGAATGGAACAGGGTTGTACTTTCCTGTCCGCCGGCTCTCTCCACAAGTGCCGGCACATCTCCCCCTTAGTTTAATCAAACTTATGCCAAACCCCTGCAGATAGCACCTCATCCCCTGTAGATAGCGCCACTGAAGCTCCCTCTAGGAGCGGAATCATTTGCCAGAGCGTTGCCGTCAACTTGGCTGGAAATTGTGCTTCTAGAGGGAGCCCCTGACGTCTCTGTCCATATATGGACAGTGATGTCAGGGACTCCTCTGGGAGTGGAATCCATGGCCTATTTTTGACCTGTTTAAGAGAACCATTTCTCAAATCTGACGTGTTACTTTAAGGGTATGTGCACACGGGGCTGATAAGATGCAGATTTTCTGCAAAGTATTTAATTGCGAGGAAATCTGCAGCGTATTACAGTAGTAGAAATGAGGATGAGATTTTAACAAATCTCATCTACACGTCGCGCCAAAAATGAGTTTTGGACGTTCCGCCGTGTTTACGCCATGTGGAGACGTATCATAAGTGGGAATAAGATTTTACTTATCCAAGACATTGTGAGATTGTTTTTTCAGAACACGTTGTACTTTATATTAGAGGTAAATTTAGCTCCATACATTCTGTGTTACAGTTACTAAGGATGAAAAAAGACACAAGTCCATCAAGACCAACCTATAATCCGACCGTGTTGATCCAGAGGAAGATAAAACCCCCATGAGGTGGATGACAATTGTCTAATTAGGGGAAAACTCCTCCCCGACTCCAAATCTGGAAATCAGAATAAATCCCTGGATCACCGTCCCATCTCCAGAATCTAGTGCCCATAACTTGTAATATTAAAGAGAACCTCCGATTATACTGACATTATATAGGAAACTATTATACTGCCGGAGTGTGCCGATAATCATCTTTCTACATGACTTGTATTACCAGGTTTACTTCTGACTACAGCACGGACTGCCCATAGTCCACGCTGCCGGCTGCCCATAACTCTGCATTAGGAGACAGCGCGTCCTGCTCGTCTTCATGGCTCCCGTATCCAGAACGGCCGCCAGCGCTGTACAATGTAATGTGACCTCTAATGCAGAGTTATGAGCAGCCGGCAGCACGAAACACAGGGATCTAATGTGATGTAAAAGGAGCCGAAATTGTGGAGCTCCTACATTACATGTCATTGTACACACGTGTATATGTGCTGCACATGACGGTATTAAGGCCTCAACATGACCGCCAGTCCAGCCTGTGCCCACAGTAATGCCAATATAGATCTGTCTCTTCTCACCTTGTGATGTGCGCGGCCGGTAGTCCTCCATCATGACCTCCTCGTACAGATCCTTGTGTCCTTCTAGATACTCCCACTCCTCCATGGAGAGATAGACAGTGACATCCTGACACCTTATAGGAACCTGACACACACAATGATACAGTCATTACCCAGACACCTCCAGTGCTGTTACTGTAGAATTTCCCAGCATTCCCAGCAGTGTCACCTCTCCAGTCTGCAGCTCCGTCATCTTGTAGATCAGTTCTAAGATCTTCTTCTCATGTATCCGGGAGTGAGGGGGAGGCTCTGTGATGGGACTACTGCTCCATCCTCCTGACTCATGGATGATGGGAGTCGTACAGTCACCCGATGTCTTCTTCACTATGGTGTACTCCTTTGTATGGAGAGAGACACTTAGAGACTGAACACAGTATTCCCCCCTCAGTAGAAAGAGGGAGATTGTGACCCCGCTGTATAGAGCTCTAGTGACCCCACATCTGTAATACTGGAGACCTCACCTACAAAAAGACATTGAGAAAATAGAACGAGGCCAAAACTAAAAAGGAAATAATATTGGGGGGACTAGATGGACCACGTGCTCCCCTCCTGCCATCATCTCCTATGTTTCTATATAGAGGTCATCCTGATCCTCCTGGTTCCTGGTCATTCTCATTGCTCTACAACATTACTATTGCTGCATTGGTGACATGACACATAACTGACCATATTGGTGGCTGATCTTCAGCTTCTTGACGTCACTTGGAAGATCTGGACGTTGTTATACAGGACACTGGATTCTTCCTATTATGTATTGTCCCTTCCCTATGTGTGACTTGTTCTATAATGTAGAAAAGTTTACCTCTCCGCTCAGCAGGTAGATGATCTCCAAGGTGAAGTCTAATATTCTTCTGCTCATCTCATTCCTGTGCTTGTCCATCCTTGGTGGGTCATTCAGGAGAAGGAACGTTGTGGAGGAGAAGATGAGAAAACTGGAGGAACTGGAGGATCTAGTACTGCAGAAGTCTTTATGAAGAAAGGAGAAGATGGAGATCATACAGGGGACATCATCATGTGTGACATACAGAACCTCACTTATTCATCATTGAGAGAAACATCTTCTCAGAGCCGTCACCACATGGAATAAAGGGGTATTCCCAACACGGACATTTCTCCCCAGGATATGCCAGAAATGTCTGATAGATGCGGCTCCACCTCTGGGTGGCCTTGTTAGGCGGTTTCCGTAGCTCCTATAGAAGTGAATGGAGAGACACAATCTGCTCAGGTCCTCCTGCTATATAATCTGCTGCCAACAGATCAGACTGGTGGTCAATGTGACAGATGCCCTTTATGAATGAATACACCCCTAATATAAGTTTTTACAGATATTAGAAGTTATAATTTCATATTTCCGGTGATTGCGCGGTGTGAGGGGGTTTATATTTCCGGTGATTGCGCGGGGTGGGGGGGGGTTATATTTCCAGTGATTGCGCGGTGTGGAGGGGTTTATATTTCCGGTGATTGCGCGGTGTGAGGGTTTTATATTTCCGGTGATTGCGCGGTGTGGGGGGGGTTTATATTTCCGGTGATTGCGCGGTGTGAGGGCTTTTATATTTCCGGTGATTGCGCGATGTGGGGGGGGTTTATATTTCCGGTGATTGCGCGGTGTGAAGGGTTTATATTTCCGGTGATTGCGCGGTGTGAGGGGTTTTATATTTCCGGTGATTGCGCGGTGTGAGGGGTTTTATATTTCCGGTGATTGCGCGGTGTGTGGGGTTTTATATTTCCGGTGATTGCGCGGTGTGAGGGGTTTATATTTCCGGTGATTGCGAGGTGTGAGGGGTTTATATTTCCGGTGATTGCGCGGTGTGAGGGGTTTATATTTCCGGTGATTGCGCGGTGTGAGGGGTTTATATTTCCGGTGATTGCGCGGTGTGAGGGGGTTTTATATTTCCGGTGATTGCGCGGTGTGAGGGGTTTATATTCCCGGTGATTGCGCGGTGTGAGGGGGTTTATATTTCCGGTGATTGCGCGGTGTGAGGGGTTTATATTTCCGGTGATTGCGCGGTGTGAGGGGTTTTATATTTCCGGTGATTGCGCGGTGTGGGGGGGTTTTATATTTCCGGTGATTGCGCGGTGTGAGGGGTTTATATTTCCGGTGATTGCGCGGTGTGAGGGGGTTTTATATTTCCTGTGAGTGCGCGGTGTGAGGGGTTTTATATTTCCGGTGATTGCGCGGTGTGAGGGGGTTTATATTTACGGTGATTGTGCGGTGTGAGGGGTTTTATATTTCCGGTGATTGCGCGGTGTGAGGGGGTTTATATTTCCGGTGATTTCGCAGTGTGAGGGGTTTTATATTTCCGGTGATTGCGCGGTGTGAGGGGTTTTATATTTCCGGTGATTGCGCGGTGTGAGGGGGTTTTATATTTCCGGTGTTTGCACAGTGTGGGGGGGTTTTGCTCCCTGTAGATATTACCACACACACACACACACACTGCTCCCTGTAGATATTACCACACACATTGCCCCCTGTAGATATTACCACACACACTGCTCCCTGTAGATATTACCACACACTGCTCCCTGTAGATATTACCACACACTGCTCCCTGTAGATATTACCACACACTGCTCCCTGTAGATATTACCACACACACTGCTCCCTGTAGATATTACCACACACACTGCTATATTACCACACACACTGCTCCCTGTAGATATTACCAGACACACTGCTCCCTGTATATATATACCACACACACTGCTCCCTGTAGATATTACCACACACTGCTCCCTGTAGATATTACCACACACACTGCTCCCTGTAGATATTACCACACACACTGCTCCCTGTAGATATTACCACACACACTGCTCCCTGTAGATATTACCACACACACTGCTCCCTGTAGATACCACACACACAGCCCCCCTGTAGATATTACCACACACTGCTCCCTGTAGATATTACCACACACACTGCTCCCTGTAGATATTACCACACACACTGCACCCTGTATATATTACCACACACACTGCTCCCTGTATATATTACCACACACTGCTCCCTGTAGATATTACCACACACACTGCTCCCTGTAGATATTACAACACACTGCTCCCTGTAGATATTACCACACACTGCTCCCTGTAGATATTACCACACACACTGCTCCCTGTAGATATTACCACACACTGCTCCCTGTAGATATTACCACACACTGCTCCCTGTAGATATTACCACACACACTGCTCCCTGTAGATATTACCATACACTGCTCCCTGTAGATATTACCACACACACTGCTCCCTGTAGATATTACCACACACACTGCTCCCTGTAGATATTACCACACACACTGCCCCCTGTAGATATTACCACACACACTGCTCCCTGTAGATATTACCACACACACTGCTCCCTGTAGATATTACCACACACACTGCTCCCTGTAGATATTACCACACTGCTCCCTGTAGATATTACCACACACACACTGCTCCCTGTAGATATTACCACACTGCTCCCTGTAGATATTACCACACACGCTGCTCCCTGTACATATTACCACACACACACTGCTCCCTGTAGATATTACCACACACTGCTCTCTGTAGATATTACCACACACACTGCTCCCTGTAGATATTACCACACACTGCTCTCTGTAGATATTACCACACACGCTGCTCCCTGTAGATATTACCACACACGCTGCTCCCTGTACATATTACCACACACACACTGCTCCCTGTAGATATTACCACACACTGCTCTCTGTAGATATTACCACACACACTGCTCCCTGTAGATATTACCACACACTGCTCCCTGTAGATATTACCACACACACTGCTCCCTGTAGATATTACCACACACGCTGCTCCCTGTACATATTACCACACACACACTGCTACCTGTAGATATTACCACATACTGCTCCCTGTAGATATTACCACATACTGCTCCCTGTAGATATTACCACACACACACTGCTCCCTGTAGATATTACCACACACACTGCTCCCTGTAGATATTACCACACACACTGCTCCCTGTAGAGATTACCACACACACTGCTCCCTGTAGATATTACCACACACACTGCTCCCTGTAGATATTACCACACACACTGCTCCTTGTAGATATTACCAGACACACTGCTCCCTGTAGATATTACCACACACACTGCTCTCTGTAGATATTACCACACACACTGCTCCCTGTAGATATTACCACACACTGCTCCCTGTAGATATTACCACACACACTGCTCTCTGTAGATATTACCACACACACTGCTCTCTGTAGATATTACCACACACACTGCTCCCTGTATATATTACCACAGACACTGCTCCTTGTAGATATTACCACACACTGCTCCCTGTAGATATTACCACACACTGCTCCCTGTAGATATTACCACACACACTGCTCCCTGTAGATATTACCACACTGCTCCCTGTAGATATTACCACACACTGCTCCCTGTACATATTACCACACACTGCTCCCTGTATATATTACCACACACACTGCTCCCTGTACATATTACCACACACTGCCCCCTGTAGATAATACCACACACACTGCTCCCTGTATATATTACCACAGACACTGCTCCCTGTACATATTACCACACACTGCTCCCTGTATATATTACCACACACACTGCTCCCTGTAGATATTACCACACAAACTGCTCTCTGTAGATATTACCACACACACTGCTCCCTGTATATATTACCACAGACACTGCTCCCTGTACATATTACCACACACTGCTCCCTGTAGATATTACCACACACACTGCTCCCTGTAGATATTACCACACACACTGCTCCCTGTAGATATTACCACACACTGCTCTCTGTAGATATTACCACACACAGCCCCCCCTGTAGATATTACCACACACTGCTCCCTGTAGATATTACCACACACTGCTCCCTGTAGATATTACCACACACACTGCTCCCTGTAGATATTACCACACACTGCTCCCTGTAGATATTACCACACACTGCTCCCTGTAGATATTACCACACACTGCTCCCTGTAGATCTTACCACACACACACTGCTCCCTGTAGATATTACCACACACACTGCTCCCTGTAGATATTACCACACACACTGCTCCCTGTAGATATTACCACACACACTGCTCCCTGTAGATATTACCACACACACTGCTCTCTGTAGATATTACCACACACACTGCTCCCTGTAGATATTACCACACTGCTCCCTGTAGATATTACCACACACACTGCTCCCTGTAGATATTACCACACACACTGCTCCCTGTAGATATTACCACACACACTGCTCCCTGTAGATATTACCACACACACTGCTCCCTGTAGATATTACCACACACTGCTCCCTGTAGATATTACCACACACACTGCTCCCTGTAGATATTACCACACACACTGCTCTCTGTAGATATTACCACACACACTGCTCCCTGTAGATATTACCACACTGCTCCCTGTAGATATTACCACACACACTGCTCTCTGTAGATATTACCACACACTGCTCCCTGTATATATTACCACAGACACTGCTCCCTGTAGATATTACCACACACTGCTCCCTGTAGATATTACCACACACACACACTGCTCCCTGTATATATTACCACACACAGCCCACTATAGATAGGGCCACACACAGCCCCCCCTGTAGATATTACCACACACTGCTCCCTGTAGATATTACCACACATACTGCTCCCTGTAGATATTACCACACACACACTGCTCCCTGTATATATTACCACACACACTGCTCCCTGTAGATATTACCACACACACTGCTCCCTGTAGATATTACCACACACTGCTCCCTGTAGATATTACCACACACACTGCTCCCTGTAGATAATACCACACACTGCTCCCTGTAGATATTACCACACACACTGCTCCCTGTAGATATTACCACACACTGCTCCCTGTAGATATTACCACACACTGCTCCCTGTAGATATTACCACACACACTGCTCTCTGTAGATATTACCACACACACTGCTCCCTGTAGATATTACCACACACACTGCTCCCTGTAGATATTACCACACACACACTGCTCCCTGTAAATATTACCACACACACTGCTCCCTGTAGATATTACCACACACACTGCTCCCTGTAGATATTACCACAGACACTGCTCCCTGTAGATATTACCACACACTGCTCCCTGTAGATATTACCATACACTGCTCCCTGTAGATATTACCACACACACTGCTCGCTGTACATATTACCACACACTGCTCCCTGTAGATATTACCACACACACTGCTCCCTGTAAATATTACCACACACTGCTCCCTGTAGATATTACCACACACACTGCTCCCTGTAGATATTACCACACACACACTGCTCCCTGTAGATATTACCACACACACTGCCCCCTGTAGATATTACCACATACACTGCTCCCTGTAGATATTACCACACACACTGCTCCCTGTAGATATTACCACACACTGCTCCCTGTAGATATTACCACACACACACTGCTCCCTGTAGATATTACCACACACACTGCCCCCTGTAGATATTACCACACACACTGCCCCCTGTAGATATTACCACACACACTGCTCCCTGTAGATATTACCACACACACTGCCCCCTGTAGATATTACCACACACACTGCTCCCTGTAGATATTACCACACACACTGCTCCCTGTAGAGATTACCACACACTGCTCCCTGTAGATATTACCACACACTGCTCCCTGTAGATATTACCACACACTGCTCCCTGTAGATATTACCACACACTGCTCCCTGTAGATATTACCACACACACTGCTCCCTGTAGATATTACCACACACACTGCTCCCTGTAAATATTACCACACACTGCTCCCTGTAGATATTACCACACACACACTGCACCCTGTAGATATTACCACACACACTGCCCCCTGTAGATATTACCACACACACTGCCCCCTGTAGATATTACCACACACACTGCTCCCTGTAGATATTACCACACACACTGCTCCCTGTAGATATTACTACACACTTCTCCCTGTAGATATTACCACACACTGCTCCCTGTAGATATTACCACACACACTGCTCCCTGTAGATATTACCACACACACACTGCTCCCTGTATATATTACCACACACTGCTCCCTGTATATATTACCACAGACACTGCTCCCTGTACATATTACCACACACTGCTCCCTGTAGATATTACCACACACACTGCTCCCTGTAGATATTACCACACACTGCTCCCTGTAGATATTACCACACACACACACTGCTCCCTGTAGATATTACCACACACTGCTCCCTGTAGATATTACCACACACTGCTCCCTGTAGATATTACCACACACACTGCTTCCTGTAGATATTACCACACACACTGCTTCCTGTAGATATTACCACACACACTGCTCCCTGTAGATATTACCACACACACTGCTCGCTGTAGATATTACCACACACTGCTCCCTGTAGATATTACCACACACACTGCTCCTTGTAGATATTACCACACACACTGCTCGCTGTAGATATTACCACACACACTGCTCCCTGTAGATATTACCACACACACTGTTCCCTGTAGATATTACCACACACTGCTCCCTGTAGATATTACCACACACACTGCTCCCTGTAGATATTACCACACACACTGCTCCCTGTAGATATTACCACACACACTGCTCCCTGTAGATATTACCACACACACTGCTCCCTGTAGGGAATGCCACACACTGCTCCCTGTAGGGAATGCCACACACTGCCCCTTGTAGATAGGGCCACACACAGCCCCCCTGTAGATAGGGCCACACACAGCCCCCCTGTAGATAGGGCCACACACAGCCCCCCTGTAGATAGGGCCACACACAGCCCCCCTGTAGATAGGGCCACACACAGCCCCCCTGTAGATAGGGCCACACACAGCCCCCCTGTAGATAGGGCCACACACAGCCCCCCTGTAGATAGGGCCACACACAGCCCCCCTGTAGATAGGGCCACACACAGCCCCCCTGTAGATAGGGCCACACACAGCCCCCCTGTAGATAGGGCCACACACAGCCCCCCTGTAGATAGGGCCACACACAGCCCCCCTGTAGATAGGGCCACACACAGCCCCCTTGTAGATAGGGCCACACACAGCCCCCCTGTAGATAGGGCCACACACAGCCCACCTGTACATAGGGCCACACACAGCCCCCCTGTAGATAGCGCCACACACAGCCACCCTGTAGATAGCGCCACACACAGCCACCTTGTAGATAGGGCCACACACAGCCCACCTGTACATAGCGCCACACACAGCCCCCTGTAGATAGTGAGACCAAAAGAGAAAATAAATGCTGAGAAACAAAGAAGTAATGAAAATACAAAAATATTTTATTAACATATAATAAGACATGTAAAAAGAATCCATAAACCCACAGTAAAAACACGGATCCTTGACTGGAGCATTAACCAAACCATGTATCTATATATGAACGGTTAGTGAGACACATGTGTATCCCTTGATGGAAAATAATATGACATGAGTGTGTGAGCGTCTTTGAGAGTATAGTCTATTAAAGTAAATAGGTCAGCTATGTGCATATGTGAATGCAAAGTACTGTAGACTAAATAGAATCACACCCTATAGTCAAAAAATAAGTTAGCAGTACTATGGTACAATAAACGTAACAACACACATGTCATTTATAAATGCAATGGGATCAAACATGCAGAGATTCCGTAATAAGGTAAGTAAAGTACACAAAATAGATGAGGTCTCACATACCCATAATGAATGAACAGAATGAATGCAGCCAAGGTCCACCCCAACGCGCGTTTCGGCGCTAATGCCACACACTGCTCCCTGTAGGGAATGCCACACACTGCTCCCTGTAGGGAATGCCACACACTGCCCCTTGTAGATAGTGCCACACAGCCCCCCTGTAGATAGCGCCACACACAGCCCCCTGTAGATAGCGCCACACTCAGTGCCCCTTGTAGATGGCACTCAACACTGCCCCTGTAGATAGCGCCACACACAGCCCCCCTGTAGATAGCGCCAAAAACAACCCTACTGTAGATAGCGCCACACACAGCCCCCTGTAGATAGGGCCACATACAGCCCCCCTGTAGATAGGGCCACATACAGCCCCCCTGTAGATAGGGCCACATACAGCCCCCCTGTAGATAGGGCCACATACAGCCCCCCTGTAGATAGGGCCACATACAGCCCCCCTGTAGATAGGGCCACATACAGCCCCCCTGTAGATAGGGCCACATACAGCCCCCCTGTAGATAGGGCCACATACAGCCCCCCTGTAGATATGGCCACACACATCGCACCTGTAGATAGGGACACACACAGCCTACTTGTAGATAGCGCCACACACAGCCCACCTGTAGATAGCGCCACACACAGCCCCCCTGTAGATAGTGCCACACACAGCCCCCTGTAGATCGCGCCACAAACAGTCCTACTGTGGATAGCGCCACAAACAGCCCCCCTGTAGATAGCACCACACCCCCCCCCTTGTAGAAAGCACCACACCCCCTTGTAGATTGCTCCACACACAGCCCTCCTGTAGATTGCGCCACACACAGCCCTTCAGTAGATTGCGCCACACACAGCCCCCTTGTAGGGAGAGCCACACACATCACCTTGTGGATAATGCCACACACATCCCCTTGTAGATAACGCCACATACCCCCCTTGTAGATAGCGCCACAAACATCCCCTTGTAGAAAGCGCCACACCCCCCTTGTACATAGTGCCACAAAGGGCCGGCCAGAACGGTGTGCCATTGCACTGGGTGCATCACTCTAGCAGGTGGAAGGGGGCGCTGCACTGGCTACCTTTCCCCTGCTTGTTTCAGAAGCGCCCGCGCCCGGTGACTCAGCATCCGCCTTTCCGCCCATAGCAGCCATAGCGGCGACACCGGGAATGAGGACGCCCATGCTGCCAGTCGGGATCGGCCCCCCATGGCCGGCGGCACCACTAGCAGCTGCTACAGCTGTAGCAACGCCACATTCAATAGTGTCTGCGTGATCAGTACACAGGTACTATTAAATACTATAGCAAAGCAGGAAGGTATCTCCCAGCTCTGCTATCTGCTAGCGCCACTGTGTGGCTGGGGATTCCGCTCCTGGATGAAGCGCTTGATGTAACTGTCCATATATGGACAGTGACATCAGGGGCAACTCCTGAAGCGTAATCCCCGTCCACAGCGTTGCCGATGCAGTGACCGGGGATTCCACTTCAGTAGAGGCCCTTGACGTCACTGTCCATAAATAGACAGAGTCATCAAGCGCTCCGTCCAGGAGCGGAATCTCCAGCCACAGGGGGATTCCGCTCTTTCAGGGAGCTACAGTAGCGCTATGTACAGGAAGGGGGGGGGGGGTTCTATCATCTACAATTGGGCTGTGTGGCACTATCTACAGGGGAATCTGTGAGTGGTGGGCTGATGGTCATTTAAGTGAGAGTGGCAGGCTGATGGTCTTCAAGTGGTTTTCACCTCTGACCTCCAATTAAAGTTAATAGGAGGCAGAAAATACCTGTGGCGTTCGTTTGGAGCTTTCTTTGCCTACGTCTTTTCCGTTAGCTTCAACGGCTTAAAAAAAAAGTCAAACAACGCTGTCAATTTAAAATCTGCGTTAAAATTCCTGAAGGAATTTTGGGGGGAGTATGGCACTGTCTACATTGGGAGGTGGGGGGCTGTATGGCACTGTCTACAAGGGGGAGGTGAGGGGCTGTATGGCACAATCTACAGGGGGCACTATCTACAAGGGGGGCTGTGTGTGTGCCAGCGAGGGGAGGGGGGCATTATAAAATTCCTGAAGGAATTTTGAGGAAGATATTTTCTGCCTTACAAAAAACGCTGTGTGAACATATTCTCAGTGTAGTGCTTGTTTTTAGCTGTTTTCTGTCTTTCTCGAAACAATTTTTGGTAGGGGTGCCCTGAGGAAATTTTATTTCTCCAGTGGTGCCTCGAGTCCGAAAAGGTTGGGAAACTCTGCACTAGGCTACAGGATCACGCCGGCCTACGCAAGGATCCCGTCGCGGAGCAGCTCAGTTCCTCTTGGGAACGGGGCCTAGAGGAGTACAATTTTTTTGTGTTTGGGGCACTGTCTACAAGGAGCAGGTGGGGGGTTGGGGGGAGTATGGCACTGTCTACATCGGGAGGTGGGGGGCTGTATGGCACTGTCTACAAGGGGGAGGTGAGGGGCTGTATGGCACTGTCTACATGGGGGAGGTGGGGGGCTATATGGCATGATCTACAAGGGGGAGTTGCGGCTCTGTATAGCACTGTCTACATGGGGGAGGTGGGGGGTTGTATGTCACGATCTACAAGGGGGAGGTGGGGGAATGAACAGCACTGTCTACAAGGGGGAGGTGGTGGGCTGTATGACACTGTCAACAAGGAGGGGTGGCGGATTATGGCACAGTCTACAGGGAGGCTGTATGGCACAATCTACAGGGGGCACTATCTACAAGGGGGGCTGTGTGTGTGCCAGCGAGGGGAGGGGGGCATTATACTGTGTGAAGGCCACTAAGCAGACATTATTCTGTGTAAGGGCACTACAGGGGGAAATCTACTGTGTATGGCACTTAGGGGGCAAAACACTGTGTGGGCACAATTAGAGGACAAAATACTGTGTCCTTAAAGGGGTAATAATATATTATATTATTAAATATTATTATTATTTTTGGGGCGTGGCCAGCAAGCAGCATGGATAGTCGTATCTGAGCTGAGCTCCCGGGGACCGTAACTTCTCCTGCTGATTATCCTGTCATCCTGGCTGGTAAATCTTTTTACTGGGACCAGACAAACTCTGGGCATACCTCTCCCCCTCGCAGGCTACCCAGGGACATTCTTCGGTGACTTCGTCGGCCCTGCGGATGGAAACAGTGCACGACGGCCTGGTATTCTGCTGCAGCCTGCACTCGACGCACTTCCACTTGATATTAACCCAGCCCAGGAGACAACGAAGGACTTGCATCCACTTGCATCGGAGGTACACTGTTTATGCCCGACATCTCTTGCTTCTCCCAGGTGTCTTTTGGTCCTCTCTGTCAGACTCCGTGGTCCTGGTTGCATGGGCTTCTGTTCCTCGTGGCGGCTGGTGGTTAATGGCGGCCTGTCTGTGTCTGCAAGGCACGCATGGTGAAACATTCTTTATCTGTCTCCCCTGACAGCCGGTGAAGGTACAGACCTCAGGCTCAGTTGGGGACGACAGTTTTGATTTCTCTCAGGGCAGACCCTGAGATTCCATTGTTACCAGTATCTGGGTGGTGAGTTGCGGCCTAACGGAGCCATTTTGCATATATGCCTGTTATACATCTATGTCACTGATTTGGCTCACCTGCTCACTATACATTCTGGGACTGCCTGCCTACCCGGTCCTTTGTCTATAGAGCTTACTTACCATATATAACTTCATACCAGTGTGCCATACTCTGTTAAAAGGAGACTGTATCTGCTGCCTTACTTTTCCTGCTACACTATTGGTGGGGTGAGACCTACCTATTTCAGCTATACTGTGCACCATGTGTAAATCTAAACCTCAGTCTGCAGTGGATAAGCTAAAAGATTTTGCTCGTACTGATCAGGACGAAGATAATTCCTCTCCACGTAAAACGAGATCTACTCACCTCAAAAATAAAGAGGACGATGCCCGACCGAGTGGCGGCATGGATTCCGACACGGAGACTAAACCTACGTTACGTCAGGTTTCATTGCAACTTCTATCGGCCATTGATGCTTGCAAAACTTCTTTAACAGGCCAGATTGATGAGATAAACCTTGATGTCAGTTTGCTCCGTCACAACATGCAGAACCTGAAAGGCTGTATGGGAGAGATGGAGGGGCGACTTTCTCAAGTAGAGGACAGGATTGGTCCTCTTGCTACTACCCTGGCTGCTACTACACGGAAGGCGGATGCTTGTCAATCCAAAACTGATGACCTTGAAAATAGACTGCGTCGTAATAATTTACGTATAATTGGCTTACCGGAAAAATCTGAGGGCAAAACTCCTGAACCGTTTATTGAACAATGGCTCAAGAGTAACTTAGAGGCGCCAGCCTTTTCCACTTGCTTTGTGGTTGAGAGGGCACATCGTGTTCCGGCTAAGCCGCCGCCTCAAGGTGCAGCCCCTCGGCTATTCCTGGTTGGGATTCTAAATTACAGAGATCGAGACACGTCTTTGCGTCAGTCCAGGTTGAAAGCTCCATTCAAATTCAACAATTCCACTATTTCCATATTTCCTGACTTTTCTGCAGACCTCCAGAAGCAGCGTGCCATCTCTATGGAGCTCAAAAGAAAGTTTAAGGAGTGAAACATTCCATACTCAATGGCATACCCTGCTCGTCTCCGAATTGCCTATGATGACAAAGTGGTCTTCTTGCATAGCCCGGCGAGAGAGTGGCTCCAGATGCATCCTCCGGTGGCTTGAGTGACTCTTCAGCATTCACCTGTGGGCCCTTCGAGAATGCTCCGTTGATCAGCCTGACATTCTTCACATGATGAACGTTACTGGGTGATATGTTGTATATTTTATGTTATACCGTACCTTATGTCGCTATATCTACCATTGGCTATTCAGGTCAGTTGATCCAGAGGGGGATCTCTCTCCTTTCTATATATTGTTCTCATCTGATTCACTGGTAAAAAACAAACAAAAAGACCCAGAACATTTTTCTTATATGCTTACTGATGCCAGGATGGATGCCTGACCAAGACGTAGTCGAGTATTCCCCATTCTAATTTTTCTACCCCAAATGTCTGCCCTACCTATGGTTCTTGGTGGGGACATTTCTGGGTTCTTTTCCTCGGTTACTTTGTTATGTTTGATTGTTGTTCATGTGTATGTCTATGCCACTGACTCTGATAACTCTGTCCATACCTTTTTCTGCTCATCCATTGTATGCTGCTGTACTGCCCAGGACTGGCAATTGATCCTTGATGACGGGCCTCGGTGTTCCCTCATATTAGGCGATCCCGTCCCCACCTAATCTGTTTACAGGAGATTCACCTCATTAGTGAAAGATCTAGTTACCTTAAGAAACCTTGGATACAATGGGCGTGCCACTCCTTTCACACTTTTTATTCTAGAGGGGTTTCCCTGCTGATACATCGCACTGTACGATGGAATCCAATACAGACGCGAAGAGACCCAGCTGGAGATTTCGTTTTTGTTTATGCTGAAATAGACACGAAGCCATATGTTATTCTGTGTATATATAATCCACCACAGGCTAACACCTCCGTCCTTCAGGCAGCTATTGATTTTGTACATCAAATTAGGTAATGTCTCCGGCTATAGACCGTTTCTCACAAGATCCCGCCCATAATTTAACACCCACTACTCCTTTGTGTCAGCTGATAGAAGGTTTGGGCTGGATTGATCTATGAAGACATTGTCACCCACAGGTTCTGGAATACACTTGTCATTCTCCTGGGAGACAGGCTCTCTCCAGGATTGATCTATGAAGACATTGTCACCCACAGGTTCTGGAATACACTTGTCATTCTCCTGGGAGACAGGCTCTCTCCAGGATTGATCTATGAAGACATTGTCACCCACAGGTTCTGGAATACACTTGTCATTCTCCTGGGAGACAGACTCTCTCCAGGATTGATCTATGAAGACATTGTCACCCACAGGTTCTGGAATACACTTGTCATTCTCCTGGGAGACAGACTCTCTCCAGGATTGATCTATGAAGACATTGTCACCCACAGGTTCTGGAATACACTTGTCATTCTCCTGGGAGACAGGCTCTCTCCAGGATTGATCTATGAAGACATTGTCACCCACAGGTTCTGGAATACACTTGTCATTCTCCTGGGAGACAGGCTCTCTCCAGGATTGATCTATGAAGACATTGTCACCCACAGGTTCTGGAATACACTGGTCATTCTCCTGGGAGACAGGCTCTCTCCAGGATTGATCTATGAAGACATTGTCACCCACAGGTTCTGGAATACACTTGTCATTCTCCTGGGAGACAGGCCCTCTCCAGGATTGATCTATGAAGACATTGTCACCCACAGGTTCTGGAATACACTTGTCATTCTCCTGGGAGACAGGCTCTCTCCAGGATTGATCTATGAAGACATTGTCACCCACAGGTTCTGGAATACACTTGTCATTCTCCTGGGAGACAGGCTCTCTCCAGGATTGATCTATGAAGACATTGTCACCCACAGGTTCTGGAATACACTTGTCATTCTCCTGGGAGACAGGCTCTCTCCAGGATTGATCTATGAAGACATTGTCACCCACAGGTTTTGGAATATACTTGTCATTCTCCTGGGAGACAGGCTCTCTCCAGGATTGATCTATGAAGACATTGTCACCCACAGGTTCTGGAATACACTTGTCATTCTCCTGGGAGACAGGCTCTCTCCAGGATTGATCTATGAAGACATTGTCACCCACAGGTTCTGGAATACACTTGTCATTCTCCTGGGAGACAGGCTCTCTCCAGGATTGATCTATGAAGACATTGTCACCCACAGGTTCTGGAATACACTTGTCATTCTCCTGGGAGACAGGCTCTCTCCAGGATTGATCTATGAAGACATTGTCACCCACAGGTTCTGGAATACACTTGTCATTCTCCTGGGAGACAGACTCTCTCCAGGATTGATCTATGAAGACATTGTCACCCACAGGTTCTGGAATACACTTGTCATTCTCCTGGGAGACAGGCTCTCTCCAGGATTGATCTATGAAGACATTGTCACCCACAGGTTCTGGAATACACTTGTCATTCTCCTGGGAGACAGGCTCTCTCCAGGATTGATCTATGAAGACATTGTCACCCACAGGTTCTGGAATACACTTGTCATTCTCCTGGGAGACAGGCTCTCTCCAGGATTGATCTATGAAGACATTGTCACCCACAGGTTCTGGAATACACTTGTCATTCTCCTGGGAGACAGGCTCTCTCCAGGATTGATCTATGAAGACATTGTCACCCACAGGTTCTGGAATACACTTGTCATTCTCCTGGGAGACAGGCTCTCTCCAGGATTGATCTATGAAGACATTGTCACCCACAGGTTCTGGAATACACTTGTCATTCTCCTGGGAGACAGGCTCTCTCCAGGATTGATCTATGAAGACATTGTCACCCACAGGTTCTGGAATACACTTGTCATTCTCCCGGGAGACAGGCTCTCTCCAGGATTGATCTATGAAGACATTGTCACCCACAGGTTCTGGAATACACTTGTCATTCTCCTGGGAGACAGGCTCTCTCCAGGATTGATCTATGAAGACATTGTCACCCACAGGTTCTGGAATACACTTGTCATTCTTCTGGGAGACAGGCTCTCTCCAGGATTGATCTATGAAGACATTGTCACCCACAGGTTCTGGAATACACTTGTCATTCTCCTGGGGGACAGGCTCTCTCCAGGATTGATCTATGAAGACATTGTCACCCACAGGTTCTGGAATACACTTGTCATTCTCCTGGGAGACAGGCTCTCTCCAGGATTGATCTATGAAGACATTGTCACCCACAGGTTCTGGAATACACTTGTCATTCTCCTGGGAGACAGGCTCTCTCCAGGATTGATCTATGAAGACATTGTCACCCACAGGTTCTGGAATACACTTGTCATTCTCCTGGGAGACAGGCTCTCTCCAGGATTGATCTATGAAGACATTGTCACCCACAGGTTCTGGAATACACTTGTCATTCTCCTGGGAGACAGGCTCTCTCCAGGATTGATTATGATTTTGGTTCTCCTGCCTTATCTCTTTATGTGTCCTCCAGATCACTCTCTTCCAGGGGGATTTCGGACCACGGTGCGATACTGGTCAGGTCGGAATTTCCTGGACAGCGATTGTTACCTACTTGGAAGTTGCATCCTTTCTGGTTGACACTTATTGGACCCTCTGATCGCATCCCAGACCAAATTATACAATGTTTACAAGTACATGATGCACCTATTTCTCATACCCTGAAGTGGGATACCTTTAAGGCGTACTTGCGTGGTTGTTTGCGATCTACAATTTCTTGTATTATAAAGTCCACGGCTCACTCTGAGAGGGAGGCGGGGGAATGTGTGGCCTCCGCAGAGTTGCTGTATATTTCGGATCCCACGGACGCGCACAAGGCTAGTTGGTTATGTGATCGCAATGAGGTCACGTTACGCCTTGATCTCCATGCAGGTTCAAATCAGGTGGGGGGGGGGTGCGAGCTCGGAGAAGCAAAGACACACTGAGACGTTTCTCAAGGCAAAAATACTTCTGACTTTATTTGCAGAGACACAGAGTTTATATAGTAAAAATATCATATAATTACGTGCAGACACATATACATTCTTGTGGTTTCTTTCCTCATTATTCTTATCTCTACGTACATTATTCTTATTCCTTACATCTAGTTTTTAATCCGGTGTTCTACCCATATCTATCTTGGCTGTACGCCCAGAAACAAACCATCCTGCAAACAAACCCCCTAGTTCCTGGTAGTACCCTCATAACATAATGAATTCGCAATTTCCAGTTTCTGCAGAACATCTGCAGATTATTACATTCCATAACCTTTCAATAATACCCAAAATATAGACTCGTTTATCCTTCTACCTTGAAGTAGTACATACATTACACTTATATCATTGATTATAGGTTGTTCTATACCATCACATACCCAACATATATTCTAATACATGTTCTTCTCTTCAGCATTGCACTCCTTGGGGCCCCAGATACATTATACATATATTTATTCCATAACAATCCCTCCTTTTGTGATTTTACCAACACCTAAATTCCAATGCTACTTCTATCTCCTGATAGCAAGGCTTCGATCCATTTCTTCACTTGATTCACACAGGTATGTAGGTGGGGTAATCTCACAACACTCTTTCATCATAATGTATAGGCCTCTGATTGAATGCTTCCCTTATTTTGCAAAATGTATAACAATTGAAACATGTAAGCAATATAAACAATATTATGAAACATATCAAGGGTTGGAATAACACATGCAGTATCTTAGTGGCAGTGGGGGAAAATCCTGTAAATATGTCATACCAGTGATGGGCACTAGCATCTTTTATTGCTGACGATAAATTTATTACTTCCCTAGCTGCTATTGTAGCCAATATTTTCACTTTACTTAGAGTTACATTATGGGCTGCTATCAATTTCTTTACGTCTTTAGACTTTTGTAACACTTGTTTTAACTCTTCCAGTGGCAAACTAAAATTTCCATAGGGCAAAGGTTCAGGTACCCATACAGTGGACATTATTTCTTCAAAAATAGGCAGGAACACTATAGTTTGGTTCCCCCAAGTCAAATGCGTCACATTGTATAGACATCCTGAAAATGGTCCTGTGAGATTAAACTGGCTAAGGGTCTGCTTGTCGTTAGTTATTAAGCATACATGCTGTGGACCTACTTCAATATATACCTGTAGGTTAGCTTCTGGGATTATAGTGAGTGCGCATACATTATCCTGGTGCTGCATTAGACAGGGTTCATATATCCCTGACTGTTCATTACATACATATCCTTGCTCTGTAAACTGGCACAAATCTATATTCCTTGTCTTATTTTGAGAATCTATGTGTATTCCTTTCATTTCCAGGATACAATATTGTCCTAATAATGTCACCGGATCAATCATTACCATTGGCATAACAATAAATTTGCATAATAGAGTAGGATTTTTCACATGAAATGCTATTAGTCTTCCTGCGCACCATCTAGGTGGACACTCAGTATACTCAGGCTGGAACAATAACCACGTATCATTTCTCTTTCCTATGGGCAGAATGTCTGTCCATTACCTAACATGACTCTTATATGTGGCTTAAAACTATCTCTTAAAATTGTTATCAAGAATACAAAATATATTCTATTTCTTATTTGGCTATTATTCATACATAATATCATCCCATCAGTTTCTTTTATTACAATCGTAGAGTTGAGCCTCTCCTTGTTGCATCTTTCATAAATCTTATTTATCATTTCGTTTCTATTTTTACTGGTTGTATATTTCTGTAGATACTGTAAATCTGGTTCATAACAACAAAACAACAGCCGTCTCTTCTTGTATGCTAATGTTGGCTGTTTTGTCTATGTGAAGGTACACAGTCCCTCCATGTGGTCCTTTTTTCCAAGTCCCTTCGGTTGTAGTCACATTTGTAGTATAACACGGGGCATTGGCCTTACAGGTGTAGTTACCCTGCTTTCTATCCACTGTGGCATTCGCCCACCCTGTCCTGAACTGTTCCAGTGATTCTGTACTGATTACGTGTACAGGAGTAGCAGTTCTGCCTTTTTGTATAAGAGCACACGCAACAACCGCCGCAACAACCGCAAAGATCTTCATTCTTCTGGCTGAAGAACCTTTTTACAATGACTGGCGTGAATCCAGCTTGCCTTTCCTTCGAGCTTCACTGAGGTGCTTGTAACGAGTAAAACTTGAAAAGGACTTGAAACGGTCCGTCAAATCTTGGGTCTAGACTTTTCCTCACGTGTCTTTTGACAACGACCCAATCTCCTGGTTCTAGCTTATGCGTCCCTTCAACTGAATCAGGATCTGGAATGGAAACAAAAACTTGTGCATGCACCTTGGTCAATTGTTTGTTCAACGTTGATACATAATCTGTTAGTCTACCATACTGCATTTGGAGCACCTGTGGAAAATAACATCCTAATCTGGGAGCCGACCCAAATAAGATCTCATATGGGCTGAGACCTGTTCTTTTTGTGGGCGTGTATCTTACTGAGAACAAGGCTAATGGTAGACACTCGGTCCATGGTTTCCCGGTTTCTACCATTGCTTTTTGGATTTTCAATTTGAGAGTCCCATTTAGTCTCTCAACCTTCCCACTGCTTTGTGGATGGTATGGTGTATGTAGGGCTTGACTTATGCCTAGAGCTGACAACACATGGTTCATGATTTCACCCGTAAAATGAGTTCCTCTGTCGCTCTTGATCATCTCTGGAACTCCATATCTGCACACCACCTCGTTGATCAGTTTCTTTGTTGTGGCTACGGCTGTAGCTTTGGTGACTGGAAAAGCTTCTGGCCATCCTGAAAAGAGATCAATACAAACAAGCACATACTCCTAGGTACCGACTTTTGGTAATTGAATATAGTCTATCTGCAGTCTCTGGAACGGATATATAGGTCTGGGTGTGTGCTTCTGTGGTACTTTTACAGTTCTTCCAATATTATGTGTTGCACAGATCATGCATCCTTGTGTAAAACTGCTGGCCATCACACTAAACCCTGGGGCATACCACACCTTGTTTACCAAGTCCATCATTGCCATTTTTGACTGGTGTGTCTCTCCATGTGTTATTTGGGCCATCATTGGGAACATTGTCTTAGGCAGGCACAGTTTATTCTGGCATTGCCAGAAGCCATCTTTTCGTAGCGTTGCTCCTTGGGCCGTCCACTTGTCTTTTTCTTCTTTTGTTGCTTGTCCTTGAAGTTTTTGCAGTAGTTCCGGGCTTACAGCTGGTCTTGTTTCCTCTGGATCTTTTATCTGACATACGGCTGCTAACACGGGTAGCTTCTGTGCTGCTTGCTTTTGCGGCTTGGTCTGCCAAAGCATTTCCTTTTGTCTCTGGTGAACTCACCTTAGTGTGAGCTTTTAATGTTTACTACTGCTACTTCTGTGGGTAACATCAGGGTCGCCATCAAATATTTTACAAAGTCTGCATTCTTTACAGGTGTACCTGCAGAGGTCAAAAATTGTCTTGCCCTCCATATGGGGCCATAATCGTGTGCAATCCCAAATGCATATCGAGAGTCAGTGTATATATTTGCTGTCTTTCCTTCTGCATGTTGGCATGCTGCTGCCAGGGCCTTAAGCTCCGCTTCTTGTGCTGAGCGGGACGCTGGTAAGGAGGCTGCTTCTAGGACTACATCTTCGGTGGTTACTGCATATCCTGTAAGAAAAGATCCTTCTACACAATACCTTGAACCATCCACAAAGAGTATTAGGTCTGGGTTTTGGAGTGGGGTATCTTTCATATGTGCAAAGCCCACTGTTTCCTGGGCCATAAGGGCCATACAATCATGTTCATCAGTTTCAGGCAAAAATTGTGACCATACTTTACCTACGTCTTCTCCCCCTTGCTCCAAAGGCAGTAAGGTAGCTGGGTTCAATGTAGTACAGCGGTGTAAAGTAACCTGCTCAGGAAGAAGAAGAGCACAGGTTAATCTCAAATGTCTTGCAGTGGACAAATGCTTAGGTTGTACTTGAGTTAGAATAGCAGTAATATCATGTGGTGGAAATGCCAGGACCAAATCTGAGGCCTTGTTTAACATTGAATTTACAGCAATGATAGCTCTCACACATGATGGGGAACCTCGGGCCACAGGGTCTAGTCTAGCTGAATAATATGCTACCGGGCGCTGCTGTGGTCCATGACTTTGTGTGAGAACCGCAGTGTCATGTCCATTTTGTTCAATACAGTACAAAGTATATGCTTGCGTAGAGGTACTCCATGGATTGGTGTCACAAGCCGCTACCAAACACAACTCCTCCTCATTCAGCTGATAATCCAGAATACTTTGAGAATCTCACTTTTATCAGGTTCTGCAAATACTTGATTAATACAAAAACAAATAAAAATAAAACATTCCCAAAAACTTTACATCAAATTAACAATGTCCAGACAAGTTTTGTTTTGCCTTCTCCCTCATCTAAATCCATAAAAACTCGTGTGAGTGACGTCACATCGCCTCCTGTGTAACTTTGCTGGAGGGGGATGGTCTCTTACACATAAACCAAAATTGTACCTGATCAGTTCCTTCACCCTTCCCCCCTTTGTGGACTCTGCGAGAGTGATGTAGCAGAGTTCAAAACTACATCTCAACATAACACTAATTTAACCCCTTGTAATGTACAACAGCCTGAAACAAAAATAACTTTTTCCTGACAAACATTTGATCTTTACAATGACATAATTTCTATGTGAAATCAAAAATAGAACAATTGTAGTTAGTTATTCAATAAAACAGAAAATATTATCTCTGATAACATTAATTACTGCAAACCAATAAACAGTATAACGGTGGGGGCACATACATTTTCAAACCCCCGTGTCTCACCGTATCTGTAGTTTAATACATCTGAATTAACATCAAAACACATGAAATCTGATCACATCATAACACATAAATATCGTAACTTTTATAACCAACAGCGCTTGCGCAAAAGAGAAGAAATGTATTTCGGTTTGTACACATTACTGATATATATATATCTCAGCAGTGCATATTGAGATCCCTTGGTCTCATCAGCCCTGCAGACTGCACCCAGTCAGCCCCCCTCCTCCTCCTCCCAAACACAGCACACTTTAGGGGGGAGGGAGGGGGGTCACAAACTCATTTCTCACAACTTCTCACAATCTTAACACTTTCAATGCCGGCAAAACAACATACGTATCTGCAATCATTCATCACACCATTGTATAAGAATTATCTACGTTAATGTTTAACAGTACAATCTGACGGCCACCATCTCTATATTATGATGACGTGTTGTTTCATCAGTGAACTAAAACTGGAACTTCTGTAAATAGAAAAGACACTACAAATGACAAAATTAACAAGGTGATTATTTCATACTGATTTGGTTGGGCCGGGCGTGGCCACATCAGGGGCAGGGGGGGGCAGCCTCTCCCATTAGAAACAGTGCGCAGGGGGTTTCCCACCAACAATGAGGACACACTCAACATGAGGTACGGACGCCATTACCGGGCGTCTGCTGGTCCTGTTCTCTAATACATACAATACATTTCTTATTCCTAACTTCCTCTTCTGCAAATCTCTCTAAAGCACTTTTCATCAACTTTCTACCTTCCAACTTCCCTTTGTTCTCCAGAATACCTTTTGCCCAATCTGCGGCTTGGAGCCGCCCTCCTCTTTTTCCCTCTGCCAGTTTTCATGCCTTGATCAGGGCAAGCAACTCTGCACTCTGTGCAGAATGTATGACAGGATCAAGGGTCTCATAATATAAGACAGAGGTGTCTGGTGGTTTGGCTGTGAAGGACTGCTTATACATTATTACATTTATCACTTTTCCTGATTCAATCTACAAAATGACACAAAGTCATACAAAATATCTATATCAGCATTTAATGTTGTGTCCATTCATTTCAAGAACAAGATGACATTTCTTATCTCACTAGCAGCTGTTCTTCACCTCCCCCTTCTCTTGTCACACTAGTTGATTCTAAATTATATCGTATGGGAATTTACTATAAGGTCATTTGCAACATTAAAACAACTACTACTTCTGACACTTTTCTCCATGCTTCTGCTTTCCCCTGTAACTTTTTATCTTTCAACCATCCACGTTTTGTGTCACAACATTCATTCCATTTTTCTGCGTCTAACCGTCCATGGGATTCTAGACCACATGCTTTCATTATTTATTTTTTTTTTATTTATTTTTTCTTCGTTCCCTGCGTTGCCTTTTTACCTTCTCTTTCTGCTACTACCTGTTTGGCGGTTTGTCCTTTGGGGTGCTCATCTCATATTCTTGTTACAGATTCTAGCTACTGACAGATGAATTCCATTCTCATCTATTTTAGACAGTTTCTAGCTTCCGTACTTACTCTTGTTACAGATTTTAGCTGACAGACGAATTCCATTCTCATCTGTTTTAGACAGTTTCTAATTTCCGTACTTAATAGGGACACCAGTTCCCCATTGTCTAGTTATAAGTGGTCGCCTATAGGCAGACCCTAAGTTATGTAGGGGGTAGTTTTCCTGATAGGTGAATTTCTGGATTTACGATCCCCTAGTAAGCTTACACCCTTTTAACAGGTGCTTGCTCACCCATATGCCATACCTCAAACTCTCGTTTGCCGTGACTGTTTCCCATAGCCCTGCTATGATGGAGGGGACTCTTACCCTTCTCTCTCAGTTTTTATCTTCACTAACAAACACTATGGCTATTGGCTGTTAGGGAAAGTCCCACACTACCTTTCTCACCTATTTTATACAGTTACTTATCCCCTCAAAACCCTTTTAAACCTTCTTCTACTCTGGCCAGAGAATTAAATTCCTTTTATAACTAGCTTACTTTCTTCTTATTCACTTTAAGCACCACTCAAGGAGATATCCTCCACACCATAACAGTAATATGACAAATATTCCTGATCCAAATAATAAGGCAAACGTAAAATCAAGCTGTTCATTTGACATGCCGGATTATCGGATTGCAGAAAATTCTGGAATTTTGAGCTGAAAATCAGTGCATGATAATCCCCGCAAGTACCTCAATGCTGTACACACATTTTCGGCATTTTTCCGGATTATCAGATTGCACAAAATTTTCGATTTCCGGGCTTAAATTTAGCCTATCATAATCCCCGTAGTCACCTGAAGCATGTACACATGTTTCTGGTAATTTGCCGGATTATCGGAAGTTTTTTCCAAAAACAATTTCCTTATTCTAAAATGCATTTGTGACACAAAACTGGGTTTCTACAACATTCATACAAATACTGTCATGGAGATCAGGCACTTTATCCTGAGGGTAGGATTACATATAGACTTGACCAGATTTTTACACTAAAAATACCCTCATGTGGCCCCTCTATTCCTCAGGAGTACTACCGGGAAGGTGACCTACCAGACAGGAAGGTGCAGAGCAGAGTTTGTAAGAATTAAGTCTTCTTACCTTGCTGCAGCAGTGGTCTGCACGTTCCTTAGTCTGGAGAGTCGCCACTCTAGTCCCGGGAGATCCCCTAGGTGGGGTGCCGTCCTTCTGGTCAAGTCCCTGTTTCGGGCGCCAATTTCTGTGATCGCAATGAGGTCACGTTACGCCTTGATCTCCATGCAGGTTCAAATCAGGTGGGGGGGGGGTGCGAGCTCGGAGAAGCAAAGACACACTGAGACGTTTCTCAAGGCAAAAATACTTCTGACTTTATTTGCAGAGACACAGAGTTTATATAGTAAAAATATCATATAATTACGTGCAGACACATATACATTCTTGTGGTTTCTTTCCTCATTATTCTTATCTCTACGTACATTATTCTTATTCCTTACATCTAGTTTTTAATCCGGTGTTCTACCCATATCTATCTTGGCTGTACGCCCAGAAACAAACCATCCTGCAAACAAACCCCCTAGTTCCTGGTAGTACCCTCATAACATAATGAATTCGCAATTTCCAGTTTCTGCAGAACATCTGCAGATTATTACATTCCATAACCTTTCAATAATACCCAAAATATAGACTCGTTTATCCTTCTACCTTGAAGTAGTACATACATTACACTTATATCATTGATTATAGGTTGTTCTATACCATCACATACCCAACATATATTCTAATACATGTTCTTCTCTTCAGCATTGCACTCCTTGGGGCCCCAGATACATTATACATATATTTATTCCATAACAGTTACATTTCACTCGTTTATATAAACATGTGCTTCACCTTAAGACTAAGCGCAAATTGTTTTATTACACGTCAATATTATTTTGAGATGGAGAATCAATCCAGTCAGTTATTGGCCCACTTAATTAGACACAATAACTCCTCCAATTCAGGATAATGAGGGTGGTCTATTAACAGAGGGGGATGCCATTGCTACCAGATTTAGAAAGGACTATACCATTTTATATAGTTCCACCTCTAATCATACCATCGCAGACGTTGTAGTTTATCTGAGTGATCTGACTTTTCCTACTCTCTCTTCATCGCAGGTTACATTGCTTGACTCCCCTATGATGATGGCGGAACTTCAAGAGGCTATTCAGGAAATGTCTCTCCATAAATCCCCAGGTCCTGATGGGCTCCCTATTGAAGGTTATAGGAGGTATCGGGAACATATGGGCCCCATGTTGTTAGATACTCTTAACCAGGCTTTACTCAGCCACTCACTTCCCTCTACATTTGATGATGCTTCTATCATTGTGCTACTGAAGCCGGATAAAGACCCTGTTGATTGAGGTTCTTATAGACCAATTTCCCTAGTTAACGTGGACTATAAAATCCTACCTAAGATCCTGGCAAAGCGACTGAATCAAGTTGTTCTAACAATTATTCACCCTGACCAAACTGAATTCATGCGCGGTAAATCTACATCTATAAACATTACACGTGTACAGACACTTATGCAGATGGGTAGAATGCGTCATTTGCCTTGGGCTGTCGCTTCATTAGATACTATGAAAGCGTTCGACTCTGTTGAGTGCTCCTTCCTTCTGGCCGGCCTTCACAGCTTTGGTCCTACATTTATCTCATGGATCCAACTTCTCTATAAATCCCTTATGGCTATTGTGGTGGTCAATGGCATCCCCTCTGATTCTTCTCCTCTGGCACGGGGTACGCGGCAGGGATGTCCCCTCTCACCGGTTTTATTTGCTATTGCCATTGAAGCTATAGCTATTAGATTGAGATCCACCCCTATGGTAACTGGTGTGCAGTGGGAGGGAGGGTCTGCTGTGGTGGGCCTGTACGCTGACGAGAAGGTCCTTTTCCTGCGCAGCCCTCATGAGTCTTTTGGTCACGCTGTCCGCTTGTTAGATGCCTTTTTGCCATTTTCTGGGCTTAGGGTTAATTGGCAGAAGTGCCCCATTTCCTACATGATGTGATCGGCGCTGTAATGTCGGTGACAGTAATGCTTTATATTTAGAAAAACGTTCTATATTTAACACGTTAGGAGCGATTTTACATTTATGCTAATGAGGTTGTTAATGCCCAAGTGGGCGTGTTTTTACTTTAGACCAAGTGGGCGTTGTACAGAGGAGTGTATGACGCTGACCAATCACTGACCAATCAGCGTCATGCACTCCTCTCCATTCATTTAGTCAGTGCATAGTGACACTGCGTTGTTCACGATCTGCTGTCTTATACTGACACATTAACGTTACTGAAGTGTTTAGACAGTGAATAGACATTCCTTCCAGCCAGGACGCGATGTCTATTCACAATCCCGACACTTCACTAACGTTTACAGCAGAGCAAAGCGTAATCTCCCTGTAACCGGTCATTAACAGCGAGATCTCGCGAGATTACACTTTGCTCTGCTGTAAGTACCACAGAAACGTTACCGAAGTGTCGGGATTGTGAATAGACATCGCGTCCTGGCTGGAAGGAATGTCTATTCACTGTCTAAACACTTCAGTAACGTTAATGTGTAAGTGACTGAGCCCAGGCTAAGTGTAGAATCCCCAGTCAGAGGGTTGCCGACGCTCTGGCCGGGTATTCCGCTCCCGGAGGAGTGAATGGCAGAGCAGGGAGCGGAGAGTTTCCTGCTCCGCCACAGTATTCAGTAGTACCTGCGTCCTGAGGATGCAAATACAATTGAAAATGGCCGGGACAGTTATTTGCCGGGACTGTCTCTGTAAATTTGGGACAGTCCCGGCAAATTCAGGACTGTTGGCAACTATGAGAATATGGCGACACTAAATAACATTGTTTTCTAACAAAAAGTTATTTCTATGTAAATATCGCACATCATGAAAAAAACCATAGAAATTTGGTATCGTCCGGCAGAATGTAATCCTCGCACCGCGGGACCGGCAGAAAAATAACCAAGAAATAGATCTGAGGGAACAACTAAACCCGTCCTGGTGATGAAGGGGTTAACCTGTGGTGCGGATTATAGACACGCAGGATATCGCATTTATACCGCGGATTCGCTGCGCATTTGTTGCAGAATTTCCCCATTAAGTGAAATGGAAAGTCAAGTTCCGCAACAACCGCCATTGTTCCCAGAATCCTCTGCGGCTCCACCGCGTGTTCACAGCAACGCTGCAGGTTACACATCTATAAAAAAGAAGGCGTCATGTGACCCCTGCAGCCAATCACAGGCCGGAGAGGTCACATGTCATTATAGGGGTCACCTGGACACAGCCGGAAGAGCAGGGGCGTGTTGCTATGGTAACGCTGGGAGAGGTGGGGATCGGCCTGGTTGTATTTCTGTAGTAGATATTCGGGGGGATTATACGTCCACCATTTGCGGTGAATATTCGGGGTGATTTCCGTGCGTGTTGTGGGTCGTATTCGCTACGTGTGAACATTCCCTTAAACCGCACGGTGAACGACATTAACAAGAAATGTATAAAAGTCAGTGAATAAGTTGTATGTCCCGAATATTATGTCATTACAAAACACGACTCGTCCCACAAAACATCCGACCACTACAAAGACCAGAAATAACCACTTACCCCAAAGAGGCCGGCACTGGAGGGGTTAAATCCGGGCTAGGAGTCCAGTGGGCGGGGTCACTCAATGATTGACAACAGAGAGAACACCCGACCAGCGCTGCTCTTTACCTCATCACGTAACAGCGGAAGGACCTGTGATGACGTCACCACCAAGTGACAGGAAAAAGGCGGAGCCTATTAGTGGAGAGAGGCGGAGGTGGAAGGACCTTGGATATCAAGGTCACGTGACCGCGGCATCAGGGGCGGGGAGCTTAGACGTTTGAGCGATGTATGAAGGACCTGTGTGATGATCAAGTGACATGAGGGGTCCTGAGCATCATATATCGGTCATAACAGTGCAAAATATAATGTGTTGTGGTAAAAGGACCTGTGATGACATCACCACCACGTGACTGGGACGGGTGGAGCTTATCATTTGAGAAAAGTGGTGGAGGAGACCTATGAAGCTGATCACGTGACATGTGGGGGGCGGAGCTCTGTGAGTGGTCCGGTCTCCTGTGCTATGTTGAGAAGCGTTCATGATTACGTCACATGAGGGGTGGGGCTATGCCTCCTCTCCAGTTATAAGCTCCGCCTCTCTTCTCCCGGTCACATGGTGGTGACGTCATTACTGGTCCTTCAGCTGTTGCCGTGTATGATGTAGAGAGCAGCGCTGGTCGGGTGTACGTGACTTCCGGTCACCGCTGTTGTTTAGTGTTCTCTCTGTTATCAGTCAGGAGATTTCCCATGATGCAGTAGTAAGGTTACATGAGGTCATTTCTGTCCGGTTTTGGTGCGTTTTTGTCCGGCACAGTGTTGGTAATTATTATTATTTATTTTAAGTGGTGTAAATATAAAATACAGGAGGGATTAACCCCTTGGTGACATCAGATCTATAGTATTATGCTGTACGTGCGCCGTCACACTAGAAGGAGCGGAGCCTGCACCGTACACGGCTACTGACAGCCACCTGCAACCGCCAAGATCAGAGACAGCGCAATCCCGGCCGCTTAACCCCTCGTGATTAATAGTGATGGCGGCGTCTGATCAGTTAGAGATCGCGGCTTCCTCTGTCCTCCGAAGAAACTGCGCGATGCCGACCGGTTATATAAACCCCCCTCACACCGCGCAATTACCGGAAATATAAACCCCCTCACACCGCGCAATCACCGGAAATATAAAACCCCTCACACCGCGCAATCACCGGAAATATAAACCCCTCACACCGCGCAATCACCGGAAATATAAACCCCTCACACCGGGCAATCACCGGAAATATAAACCCCCCACACCGCGCAATTACCGGAAATATAAACCCCTCACACCGCGCAATCACCGGAAATATAAACCCCCCCACACCGCGCAATCACCGGAAATATAAACCCCCCACACCGCGCAATCACCGGAAATATAAACCCCCTCACACCGCGCAATCACTGGAAATATAAAACCCCTCACACCGCGCAATCACCGGAAATATAAACCCCCCACACCGCGCAATCACCGGAAATATAAACCCCTCACACCGCGCAATCACCGGAAATATAAACCCCCCACACCGCGCAATCACCGGAAATATAAACCCCTCACACCGCGCAATCACTGGAAATATAAACCCCTCACACCGCGCAATCACCGGAAATATAAAACCCCCCACACCGCGCAATCACCGGAAATATAAACCCCCTCACACCGCGCAATCACCGGAAATATAAACCCCTCACACCCCGCAATCACCGGGAATATAAACCCCCTCTCACCGCGCAATCACCGGAAATATAAACCCCCCACACCGCGCAATCACCGGAAATATAAACCCCTCACACCGCGCAATCACCGGAAATATAAACCCCTCACACCGCACAATCACCGGAAATATAAACCCCTCACACCGCGCAATCCCCCGAAATATAAAACCTCTCACACCGCGCAATCACCGGAAATATAAACCCCCTCACACCGCGCAATCACCGGAAATATAAACCCCTCACACCCCGCAATCACCGGGAATATAAACCCCCTCTCACCGCGCAATCACCGGAAATATAAACCCCCCACACCGCGCAATCACCGGAAATATAAACCCCTCACACCGCGCAATCACCGGAAATATAAACCCCTCACACCGCACAATCACCGGAAATATAAACCCCTCACACCGCGCAATCCCCCGAAATATAAAACCCCTCACACCCCGCAATCACCGGGAATATAAACCCCCTCTCACCGCGCAATCACCGGAAATATAAACCCCCCACACCGCGCAATAACCGGAAATATAAACCCCCTCACACCGCGCAATCACCGGAAATATAAACCCCTCACACCGCACAATCACCGGAAATATAAACCCCCTCACACCGCGCAATCACCGGAAATATAAACCCCTCACACCGCGCAATCACCGGAAATATAAAACACTCACACCGCGCAATCACCGAATATATAAACCCCCCACACCGCGCAATCACCGGAAATATAAACCCCTCACACCGCGCAATCACCGGAAATATAAAACCCCCCACACAGCGCAATCACCGTAAATATAAAACCCCTCACACCGCGCAATCACCGGAAATATAAACCCCTCACACCGCGCAATCACCAGAAATATAAACCCCCCCCACACCGCGCAATCACCGGAAATATAAAACCCCTCACACCGCGCAATCACCGGAAATATAAATCCCCTCACACCCCGCAATCACCGGAAATATAAAACCCCTCACACCGCGCAATCACCGGAAATATAAACCCCTCACACCGCGCAATCACCGGAAATATAAAACCCCTCACACCGCGCAATCACTGGAAATATAAACCCCTCACACCGCGCAATCACCGGAAATATAAACCCCTCACACCGCGCAATCACCGGAAATATAAAACCCCTCACACCGCGCAATCACCGGAAATATAAAACACCTCACACCGCGCAATCACCGGAAATATAAACCCCCCACACCGCGCAATCACCGGAAATATAAAACCCCTCACACCACGCAATCACCGGAAATATAAACCCCTCACACCGCGCAATCATCAGAAATATAAACCCCCTCACACCGCGCAATCACCGGAAATATAAACCCCCCACACCGCGCAATCACCGGAAATATAAACCCCCCCCCCCACACCGCACAATCACCGGAAATATAAACCCCCTCACACCGCGCAATCACCGGAAATATAAACCCCTCACACCGCGCAATCACCGGAAATATAAACCCCCTCACACCGCGCAATCACCTGAAATATAAAACCCCTCCCACCGCGCAATCACCGGAAATATAAACCCCTCACACCGCGCAATCACTGGAAATATAAACCCCTCACACCGCGCAATCACCGGAAATATAAACCCCTCACACCGCGCAATCACCGGAAATATAAAACCCCCCACACCGCGCAATCACCGGAAATATAAACCCCCTCACACCGCCCAATCACCGGAAATATAAACCCCTCACACCGCGCAATCACCGGAAATATAAAACCCCCCACACCGCGCAATCACCGGAAATATAAAACCCCTCACACCGCGCAATCACCGGAAATATAAAACCCCCCACACCCCGCAATCACCGGAAATATAAACCCCCTCACACCGCCCAATCACCGGAAATATAAACCCCTCACACCGCGCAATCACCGGAAATATAAAACCCCCCACACCGCGCAATCACCGGAAATATAAACCCCTCACACCGCGCAATCATCAGAAATATAAAACCCCTCGCACCGTGCAATCACCGGAAATATAAACCCCCTCACACCGGAAATATAAAACCCCTCACACCGCGCAATCACCGGAAATATAAAACCCCTCACACCGCGCAATCACCGGAAATATAAAACCCCCCACACCGCGCAATCACCGGAAATATAAAACCCCTCACACCGCGCAATCACCGGAAATATAAACCCCCCCCACACCGCGCAATCACCGGAAATATAAAACCCCCACACCGCGCAATCACCGGAAATATAAACCCCTCACACCGCGCAATCACCGGAAATATAAAACCCCCCACACCGCGCAATCACCGGAAATATAAACCCCCTCACACCGCCCAATCACCGGAAATATAAACCCCTCACACCGCGCAATCACCGGAAATATAAAACCCCCCACACCGCGCAATCACCGGAAATATAAACCCCCTCACACCGCCCAATCACCGGAAATATAAACCCCTCACACCGCGCAATCACCGGAAATATAAAACCCCCCACACCGCGCAATCACCGGAAATATAAACCCCTCACACCGCGCAATCATCAGAAATATAAAACCCCTCGCACCGTGCAATCACCGGAAATATAAACCCCCTCACACCGGAAATATAAAACCCCTCACACCGCGCAATCACCGGAAATATAAAACCCCTCACACCGCGCAATCACCGGAAATATAAACCCCCCCACACCGCGCAATCACCGGAAATATAAACCCCTCACACCGCGCAATCACCGGAAATATAAACCCCCCCCACACCGCGCAATCACCGGAAATATAAAACCCCCACACCGCGCAATCACCGGAAATATAAACCCCTCACACCGCGCAATCACCGGAAATATAAAACCCCCCACACCGCGCAATCACCGGAAATATAACCCCCCCCCCACACCGCGTAATCACCGGAAATATAAACCCCCTCACACCGCGAATCACCGGAAATATTAAACCCCTCACACCGCGCAATCACCGGAAATATAAAACCCCTCACACCGCGCAATCACCGGAAATATAAACCCCTCACATCGCGCAATCACCGGAAATATAAAACCCCTCACACCGCGCAATCACCGGAAATATAAACCCCTCACACCGCGCAATCACCGGAAATATAAAACCCCTCACACCGCGCAATCACCGGAAATATAAACCCCTCACACCGCGCAATCACCGGAAATATAAACCCCCCTCACACCGCGCAATCACCGGAAATATAAACCCCTCACACCGCGCAATCACCGGAAATATAAACCCCTCACACCGCGCAATTACCGGAAATATAAACCCCCTCACACCGCGCAATCACCGGAAATATAAAACCCCCCACACCGCACAATCACCGGAAATATAAACCCCTCACACCGCGCAATCACCGGAAATATAAACCCCCCTCACACCGCGCAATCACCGGAAATATAAACCCCTCACACCGCGCAATCACCGGGAATATAAACCCCTCACACCGCGCAATTACCGGAAACATAAACCCCCTCACACCGCGCAATCACCGGAAATATAAAACCCCTCCCACCGCGCAATCACCGGAAATATAAAACCCCCTCACACCGCGCAATCACCGGAAATATAAACCCCCCACACCGCGCAATCACCGGAAATATAAACCCCTCACACCGCGCTATCACCGGAAATATAAACCCCCCACACCGCGCAATCACCGGAAATATAAACCCCTCACACCGCGCAATCACCGAAAATATAAAACCTGTCACACCGCGCAATCACCGGAAATATAAACCCCTCACACCGCGCAATCACCGGAAATATAAACCCCTCACACCGCGCAATCACCGGAAATATAAAACCCCTCACACCGCGCAATCACCGGAAATATAAAACCCCCCACACCGCGCAATCACCGGAAATATAAACCCCCCCCCCCCCACACTGCGCAATCACCGGAAATATAAACCCCTCACACCGCGCAATCACCGGAAATATAAAACCCCTCACACTGCGCAATCACCGGAAATATAAACCCCTCACACCGCGCAATCACCGGAAATATAAAACCCCTCACACCGCGCAATCACCGGAAATATAAAACCCCTCACACCGCGCAATCACCGGAAATATAAAACCCCTCACACCGCGCAATCACCGGAAATATAAACCCCTCACACCGCGCAATCACCGGAAATATAAACCCCTCACACCGCGCAATCACCTGAAATATAAACCGCTCACACCGCGCAATCATCGGAAATATAAACCTCTCACACTGCGCAATCACCGGAAATATAAACCCCTCACACCGCGCAATCACCGGAAATATAAACCCCCCCCTTCACCGCGCAATCACCGGAAATATAAACCCCCCCACACCGCGCAATCACCGGAAATATAAAACCCCTCACACCGCGCAATCACCGGAAATATAAAACCCCTCACACCGCGCAATCACCGGAAATATAAACCCCTCACACCGCGCAATCACCGGAAATATAAATCCCCTCACACTGCGCAATCACCGGAAATATAAACCCCCCCACACCGCGCAATCACCGGAAATATAAACCCCTCACACCGCGCAATCACCGGAAATATAAACCCCTCACACCGCACAATCACCGGAAATATAAACCCCTCACACCGCGCAATCACCGGAAATATAAACCCCTCACACCGCGCAATCACCGGAAATATAAACCCCTCACACCGCGCAATCACCGGAAATATAAACCCCTTACACCGCGCAATCACCGGAAATATAAAACACCTCACACCGCGCAATCACCGGAAATATAAACCCCTTACACCGCGCAATCACCGGAAATATAAAACACCTCACACCGCGCAATCACCGGAAATATAAACCCCTCACACCGCGCAATCACCGGAAATATAAACCCCCCTCACACCGCGCAATTACCGGAAATATAAACCCCCCCACACCACGCAATCACCGGAAATATAAACCCCCCCCCACACCGCGCAATCACCGGAAATATAAACCCCTCACACCGCGCAATCACCGGAAATATAAACCCCTCACACCGCGCAATCACCGGAAATATAAACCCCCCCTACACCGCGCAATCACCGGAAATATAAACCCCTCACACCGCGCAATCACCGGAAATATAAACCCCTCACACCGCGTAATCACCGGAAATATAAACCCCTCACACCGCGCAATCACCGGAAATATAAACCCCCCACACCGCGCAATCACCGGAAATATAAACCCCTCACACTGCGCAATCACCGGAAATATAAAACCCCCCACACCGCGCAATCACCGGAAATATAAACCCCTCACACCGCGCAATCATCAGAAATATAAAACCCCTCACACCGTGCAATCACCGGAAATATAAACCCCCTCACACCGGAAATATAAAACCCCTCACACCGCGCAATCACCGGAAATATAAAACCCCTCACACCGCGCAATCACCGGAAATATAAAACCCCCCCACACCGCGCAATCACCGGAAATATAACACCCCTCACACCGCGCAATCACCGGAAATATAACCCCCTCACACCGCGTAATCACCGGAAATATAAAACCCCTCACACCGCGAATCACCGGAAATATAAAACCCCTCACACCGCGCAATCACCGGAAATATAAAACCCCTCACACCGCGCAATCACCGGAAATATAAACCCCTCACATCGCGCAATCACCGGAAATATAAACCCCTCACACCGCGCAATCATCAGAAATATAAAACCCCTCACACCGTGCAATCACCGGAAATATAAACCCCCTCACACCGGAAATATAAAACCCCTCACACCGCGCAATCATCGGAAATATAAAACCCCTCACACCGCGCAATCACCGGAAATATAAAACCCCCCCACACCGCGCAATCACCGGAAATATAACACCCCTCACACCGCGCAATCACCGGAAATATAACCCCCTCACACCGCGTAATCACCGGAAATATAAAACCCCTCACACCGCGCAATCACCGGAAATATAAAACCCCTCACACCGCGCAATCACCGGAAATATAAACCCCCCCACACCGCACAATCACCGGAAATATAAACCCCCCCACACCGCACAATCACCGGAAATATAAACCGCTCACAGCGCGCAATCACGGAAATATAAAACCGCTCACACCGCGCAATCACCGGAAATATAAAACCCCTCACACCGCGCAATCACCGGAAATATAAAACCCCTTACACCGCGCAATCACCGGAAATATAAACCCCCCACACCGCGCAATCACCGGAAATATAAAACCCCTCACACCGCGCAATTACCGGAAATATAAACCCCCTCACACCGCGCAATCACCGGAACTATAAACCGCTCACACCGCGCAATCACCGGAAATATAAACCCCCTCACACCGCGCAATCACCGGAAATATAAACCCCCTCACACCGCGCAATCACCTGAAATATAAACCCCTCACACCGCGCAATCACCGGAAATATAAACCCCTCACACCGCGCAATCACCGGAAATATAAACCCCCCCTCACACCGCGCAATCACCGGAAATATAAAACCCTCACACCGCACAATCACCGGAAATATAAAACCCCTCACACCGCACAATCACCGGAAATATAAACCCCCTCACACCGCGCAATCACCTGAAATATAAAACCCCTCACACCGCGCAATCACCGGAAATATAAACCCCTCACACCGCGCAATCACCAGAAATATAAAACCCCCCACACCGCGCAATCACCGGAAATATAAACCCCTCACACCGCGCAATCACTGGAAATATAAAACCTCTCACACCGCGCAATCACTGGAAATATAAACCCCCTCACCGCGCAATCACCGGAAATATAAAACCCCTCACACCGCGCAATCACCGGAAATATAAACCCCCCACACCGCGCAATCACCGGAATTATAAAACCCCTCACACCGCGCAATCACCGGAAATATAAACCCCCCCACACCGCGCAATCACCGGAAATATAAACCCCGCACACCGCGAAATCACCGGAAATATAAAACCCCTCACACCGCGCAATCACCGGAAATATAAATCCCCTCACACCGCGCAATCACCGGAAATATAAAACCCCTCACACCGCGCAATCACCGGAAATATAAACCCCCTCACACCGGGCAATCACCGGAAATATAAACCCCTCACACCGCGCAATCACCGGAAATATAAAACCCCCCCCACACCGCGCAATCACCGGAAATATAAACCCCTCACACCCCGCAATCACCGGAAATATAAAACCCCACACACCGCGCAATCACCGGAACTATAAACCCCCCCCCCCACACCGCGCAATCACCGGAAATATAAAACCCCTCACACCGCGCAATCACCGGAAATATAAACCCCCCACACCGCGCAATTACCGGAAATATAAAACCCCTCACACCGCGCAATCACCGCAAATATAAAACCCCCCACACCCCGCAATCACCGGAAATATAAACCCCTCACACCGCGCAATCATCGGAAATATAAACCCCCTCACACCGCGCAATCACCGGAAATATAAACCCCTCACACCGCGCAATCACCTGAAATATAAAACCCCTTACACCGCTCAATCACCGGAAATATAAAACCCTCACACCGCGTAATCACCGGAAATATAAAACCCCTCACACCGCGCAATCACCGGAAATATAAACCCCTCACACCGCGCAATCACCGGAAATATAAACCCCTCACACCGCGCAATCACCGGAAATATAAAACCCCCACACCACGCAATCACCGGAAATATAAAACCCCTCACACCGTGCAATCACCGGAAATATAAACCCCTCACACCGCGCAATCACCGGAAATATAAACCCCCCCACACCGTGCAATCACCGGAAATATAAAACCCCTCACACCGCACAATCACCGGAAATATAAACCCCTCACACCGCACAATCCCCGGAAATATAAAACCCCCACACCGCGCAATCACCGGAAATATAAACCCCCCACACCGCGCAATCACCGGAAATATAAAACCCCTCACACCGCGCAATCACCGGAAATATAAACCCCTCACACCACGCAATCACCGGAAATATAAAACCCCCTCACACCGCGCAATCACCGGAAATATAAAACCCCTCACACCGCGCAATCACCGGAAATATAAACCCCTCACACCGCACAATCACCGGAAATATAAACCCCTCACACCGCACAATCCCCGGAAATATAAAACCCCCACACCGCGCAATCACCGGAAATATAAACCCCCCACACAGCGCAATCACCGGAAATATAAACCCCTCACACTGCGCAATCACCGGAAATATAAACCCCTCACACCGCGCAATCACCGGAAATATAAAACCCCTCACACCGCGCAATCACCGGAAATATAAAACCCCTCACACCGCGCAATCACCGGAAATATAAAACCCCTCACACCGCGCAATCACCGGAAATATAAACCCCTCACACCGCGCAATCACCGGAAATATAAACCCCCCACACCGCGCAATCACCGGAAATATAAACCCCTCACACCGCGCAATCACCGGAAATATAAAACCCCTTACACCGCGCAATCACCAGAAATATAAAACCTCTCACACCGCGCAATCACCGGAAATATAATCCACTCACACCGCGCAATCACCGTAAATATAAACCCCTCACACCGCGCAATCACCGGAAATATAAACCCCTCACACCGCGCAATCACCGGAAATATAAACCCCTCACACCGCGCAATCACTGGAGATATAAACCCCTCACACCGCGCAATCACCGGAAATATAAACCCCTCACACCGCGCAATCACCGGAAATATAAACTCCCTCACACCGCGCAATCACCGGAAATATAAACCCCTCACACCGCGCAATCACCGGAAATATAAACTCCCTCACACCGCGCAATCACCGGAAATATAAAACCCCTCACACCGCGCAATCACCGGAAATATAAACCCCCCCACACCGCGCAATCACCGGAAATATAAAACCCCTAACACCGCGCAATCACCGGAAATATAAAACCCCCTCACACCACGCAATCACCGGAAATATAAAACCCCCTCACACTGCGCAATCACCGGAATTATAAAACCCCTCACACCGCGCAATCACCGGAAATATAAAACCCCCCACACCGCGCAATCACCGGAAATATAAAACCCCCCACACCGCGCAATCACCGGAAATATATAACCCCCCCACACCGGTGCAATCACCGGAAATATAAAACCCCTCACACCGCGCAATCACCGGAAATATAAACCCCTCACACCGCGCAATCACCGGAAATATAAAACCCTCACACCGCACAATCACCGGAAATATAAACCTTTCACACCGCGCAATCACCGGAAATATAAACCCCTCACACCGAGCAATCACCGGAAATATAAACCCCTTACACCGCGCAATCACCGGAAATATAAAACCCCTCACACCGCGCAATCACCGGAAATATAAACCCCTCACACCGCGCAATCACCGGAAATATAAAACTCCTCACAACGCGCAATCACCGGAAATATAAACCCCTCACACCGCGCAATCACCGGAAATATAAAACCCCTCACACCGCGCAATCACCGGAAATATAAACCCGTCACACCGCGCAATCACCGGAAATATAAACCCCTCACACCCCGCAATCACAGGAAATATAAACCCCCTCACACTGCACAATCACCGGAAATATAAAACCCCTCACACCGCGCAATCACCGGAAATATAAAACCCCTAACACCGCGCAATCAACGGAAATATAAAACCCCTCACACCGCGCAATCACCGGAAATATAAAACTCCTCACACCGCGCAATCATCAGAAATATAAAACTCCTCACACCGCGCAATCACCGGAAATATAAAACGTTCTGTCTCACAAAATAGCGACGCAAAACGGTTTTCTTTTTTGAACAAATTTTTCTTTCCTTGTCGAAGATAAATCTCAAAATTTGGTGTCGTCGTAATCGTATTGACCCGGAGAATAAAGGTAACAAGTCATTTTCACCGCATGGTGAACGCCGCAAAAACTAAACCTAAAAATCAATAGGATTCACTGCGTTTTCCTCTATTCCAGCCCACAATTGTTTCCTCTTTCCCAGCACATTATAGGGGACAATAAAGGGGTTTTCCACGATCGGACAACTGATGACCTTCACCAGATAGGTCATCAGTATATGATCTGTGGGGGTCCGACACCCGGACTCCGCACCGATCATCTGCTCCAGCTGCCTCCGGGCACCAGAAGTCCATGCTGAAAGCAGATGCTCCGGTCACGGAATAGAGCGGTCGTGCTGCTGTGTTAAAGTGAATAGGAGCAGAGCATTTAGTTCTGCAGAACGGCCGCTGTGCAGTGGTCGGAGCCATTTGCTTCCGGCTCCAACTACTGCATACCGTTCAAAACATCCGGCAGCCGGAGCAGCTGATCTGTTCGGGGTCCGGGTGTCGGACCCCCACCATCATATACTGATGACCTATCCAGTGGAGGTCATCCGTTGTCTGATCGTGGAAAACCCCTTTTAAAATTACTTCACGTCCAGCACAAGACATGTTCTCATACGGCTATGCCAACGGAAAAACAAAAAAGTTCTGGCTTTTGGAAGGAGGGAGGAAAAATTTGAATTGGCTGCGTGTCCAAGGGGTTAAGTACATAAGAAGAGACAAACATTAATGAATGACAGACTGGTCCAGAGGGAGAGAGACCCTGCCCTCGTAGACTGCACTCTACAAGAGAAGGAGAGACCCTGCCCGTGTAGACTGCACTCTACAAGAGAAGGAGAGACCCTGCCCGCGTAGCCTGCACTCTACAAGAGAAGGAGAGACCCTGCCCACATAGACTGCACTCTACAAGAGAAGGAGAGACCCTGCCCGTGTAGACTGCACTCTACAAGAGGAGAGACCCTGCCCGCGTGGCCTGCACTCTACAAGAGAAGGAGAGACCCTGCCCACATAGACTGCACTCTACAAGAGAAGGAGAGACCCTACCCGCGTATACTGCACTCTACAAGAGAAGGAGAGACCCTGCCCGCGTAGACTGCACTCTACAAGAGAAGGAGAGACCCTGCCCGCGTAGACTGCACTCTACAAGAGAAGGAGAGACCCTGGCCACATAGACTGCACGCTACAAGAGAAGGAGAGACCCTACCCGCGTAGACTGTACTTTACAATAGGAGAGAGACCTTGCCCGCGTAGACTGCACTCTACAAGAGAAGGAGAGACCCTGCCCACATAGACTGCACTTTACAAGAGGAGAGATCCTGCCCGCGTAGACTGCACTCTACAAGAGAAGGAGAGACCCTGCCCACATAGACTGCACTCTACAAGAGAAGGAGAGATCCTGCCCACATAGACTACACTCTACAAGAGAAGGAGAGACCCTGCCCTCGTAGACTATACTCTACAAGAGAAGGAGAGACCCTGCCCGTGTAGACTGCACTCTACAAGAGAAGGAGAGATCCTGCCCACATAGACTACACTCTACAAGAGAAGGAGAGACCCTGCCCGTGTAGACTACATTCTACAAGAGAAGGAGAGACCCTGCCCGTGTAGACTGCACTCTACAAGAGAAGGAGAGATCCTGCCCACATAGACTACACTCTACAAGAGAAGGAGAGACCCTGCCCACATAGACTGCACTCTACAAGAAAAGGAGAGATCCTGCCCGTGTAGACTGCACTCTACAAGAGGAGAGATCCTGCCCGTGTAGACTGCACTCTACAAGAGGAGAGACCCTGCCCACATAGACTGCACTCTACAAGAGAAGGAGAGAACCTTCCCACATAGACTGCACTATACAAGAGGAGAGACCCTGCCCGCGTAGACTGCACTCTACAAGAGAAGGAGAGAACCTGCCCACATAGACTACACTCTACAAGAGAAGGAGAGAACTTGCCCACATAGACTGCACTCTACAATAGGAGAGACCCTGCCCGCATAGACACTACAAGAGTAGACAGTAGGTGAGGGTAGAAGCTGGTCATCCGGTGGAGTAGTGGCAGCCGGTTATTTTAGGGTGTAAGCTTTTCTGAATAGGGGGTGTTCAGGTTACTAGTGAAGGTTTGGATAGTGGGAGAGATCTGATGAGTTGGGCTAAAGAGGTCAGAATGTGGGGGAAGCACGGGAGAAATCTAGATGATGATGTGAGGAACAGATAAAATGAGAACAAAGAAGGTCTTGTGAGGACCGGAGATTATGTGTGGGAAGGTATCAGGAGATTAGGGCAGAGATGTATGGAGGGGATGGTTTGTTGACATCCTTGCATGTCATTTTTAATATGTATAACTTAATTTAGTAGGCAATGGGTGGCCAGTGACCGCAGAGGTGGAATGAGGGGACAAGGTAGATTTATCCTTGCAGCTGAGTTGAGAATGGGTAGGAGGGGTGCAATAGTGTTAGATGGGAAGCCACAGAGAAGGGTGTTGGAGTAGTCTAGACAGTAGATGATGAGGACATATATACTAGCATTTATCTCTGTTCGAGGAAAGACTGACTTCAAGAGGTTTTTGAGGTTGAGGCAGCAAGAAGTGGTAAGCGCTTGGCTGTGCTATTTGAAATTAAGGGTTATCCCAATGCAGCGGACCTGTGAGACCGGGAAATGTGTGGAGCCATTAACTGTGATTTGATAGTTCTGGTAAGGGGGTTGAGTGAAATGGGGAAAAGATGATTCCGTTTTCTCCATGTTAATCTTAAGGAAGTGGGAGGTGAAAGAGGAGATAACTGTTAGACATTCTAGATAACAGGGAGGTAACATCAAGACCAGAGGCACTGGCGTAGCTATAGGGGTTGCAGCGGTCGCAATTGCGACCGGGCCCCGAAGCCAGGGGGGCCCACGGCCCCCCGCACCACATCAATAAAAAGTTACTATAGTAACTCGGGCCGCGGGCCCCTGTTACTATAGTAACATACTTTACTTACCTTCCTGGTTCCGGATCGCAGCGGAGGTCCTGACGTCAAGCGCTGTGCGCAGCGCATGACGTCACAGCGCTATGCCGCCGCGCACAGCATCGAGACTACAGAACTCCCGCCGCGGCCGAAGAGGAAGGTAAGGTTAGCCCTGACTGGCGGGGTCTGACGCCCGGGACCCGCCAATCAGCTGTTTTGAAGGGGCCGCAGCACTCGTACGAGAGCTGCTCCCCTTCATTCCTGTCACTTCATTCCGGTCACACTGTGAAACGGTGTCGGCGATTCACAGTGTGGGCGAGTAGTGAAATGAAGGGGAAGCAGCTCTCGTACGAGTGCTGCGGCCCCTTCAAAACAGATGATTGGCGGGACCCGGGAGACACATCAGCTATTGATGGCCTATCCTGTGGATAGGCCATCAATGTTTAGGGACTGCACAACCCCTAAGCCTACGATGTAGCAGGCTTAGGGGGCCCATGAGACAGGATCACAGATTGTGTGATCCTGTCTGCTGGGTCCTGTATCTAAGCCAATCACATGGTAGGCTTAGATACATGGCCCATGCGTGATCCTGTCTGCTGGGCCCTGTATCTAAGCCTACCACACTGTAGGTTTAGATACAGGGCCCCAGCACACAGTAATCTTATACTGTATAAGATTACTGTCTGCTGGACCCTGTAACTAAGCCTACCTTGTGGTAGGCTTAGATACAGGGTCCCACAGACAGTATCACACATGGGCCCTGTATCTAAGCCTTAGGGTATGTGCACAGACACTAATTACGTCCGTAATTGACGGACGTATTTCGGCCGCAAGTACCGAACACAGTGCAGTGAGCCGGGCTCCTAGCATTATAGTTATGTACGACGCTAGGAGTCCCTGGCTCGCTGCAGGACAACTGTCCCATACTGTAAACATGTTTTCAGTACGGGACAGTTGTCCGGCAGCGAGGCAGGGACTCCTAGCGTCGTACATAAGTACGACGCTAGGAGCCCGGCTCCCTGCACTGTGTTCGGTCCGGTACTTGCGGCCGAAATACGTCCGTCAATTACGGACGTAATTAGTGTGTGTGCACATACCCTAACACATGTGTTACTAATCATTTTTTGTGTGTTTTCTTACAGGTTCGGTCGTTGGACTACGGCGGATTCCAGGACTACTTCGATGACAGCTTTTTTTTTATTAATAAAATGGTTAATGAGGGTTGTGTGTGTTTTTTTTTTTATTTCAATAAAATATTTTTTCTATGTCTTTGTGTTTTTTTTTTAAACTATATTACTACCGCCTTAGTAATGGCCGCCGGCTGATTGACAGCGTCCATTGCTAAGGCGGGACTTAGTGTTAGCTGCTGCAGAGGCTAACACTAACCCCCTTTATTACCCCGGTACCCACCGCCACCAGGGGTGCTGGGAAGAGCCGGGTACGATCCAGTACCTGACCATCTGTAGTGATGGTCGGCCACTGGGGTGGCCGCAGGCTGGTATTATCAGGAGGGGAAAGGCCAAAAACAGTGGCCCTTCCCATCCTGGTAATGCTGCCTGCTGCTGCTTTATTGTATCTGGCTGGTTATGAAAATGGGGGGGACCCCACGTAATTTATAAAAAAAAATTATTGGAAAGAACGATGTCGGGTCCCCCCCAATTTTCATAACCAGCCAGATACAACACAGCAGCAGCAGGCAGCATTACAAGGGTGGGAAGGGCCACTGTTTTTGGCCTTCCCCAGCCTAATACTACCAGCCTGAGGCCACTCCGGTGCCTGCCCGTCACTACAGATGGTCGGGTACTGGTTTGTACCCGGCTCTTCCCAGTACCCCTGGTGGCGGTGGGTACCGGGGTAATAATGGAGGTTAGTGTAGCCTCTGCACCGGCTAACATTAAGCCTCGCCTTAGTAATGGAGATTGTCAATCAGCCAGCGGCCATTACTAAGGCGGTGATAATAAAGTTTAAAAAGATACAAGCACATAGAAAAAATATTTTATTGAAATAAAAAAACACAACCCTCATTAACCATTTTATTGAGAATAAAAGAAACGCCGTCATTGAAGTCCTCGTATCCGAAGTCCAACAACCGAACCTGTAAAAAAAAACACAAACACACAAAAATAATCAGTAACACATAAAGAAACAAAATTATTATTCTTACCTATCCTGGGTCCAGCGCTGGAGCCGCAATGTCAGCGAGCTGGGCCCTGTATCTAATCCTATCATGTGTGATACAGTCTGCTGAGCTGTGTATCTAATCCAATCATGTATGATACTGTCTGCTGGGCCCTATATCTAATCCGATCATGTGTGATACTGTCTGCTGAGCCACTGTATCTAATCCTATCATGTGTGATACTGTCTGCTGAGCCACTGTATCTAATCCTATCATGTGTGGTACTGTCTGCTGAGCCACTGTATCTAATCCTATCATGTGTGATACTGTCTGCTGAGCCACTGTATCTAATCCTATCATGTGTGGTACTGTCTGCTGAGCCACTGTATCTAATCCTATCATGTGTGATACTGTCTGCTGGGCCACTGTATCTAATCCTATCATGTGTGATACTGTCTGCTGAGCTGTGTATCTAATCCTATCATGTGTGATACTGCCTTCTGAGCCACTGTATCTAATCCTATCATGTGTGATACTGTCTGCTCAGCCACTGTATCTAATCCTATCCATAGTTTATAGGGTCGTAGTGCTATAGATATGCTATGCTGTCTCATATACACACTTTTTTTTGGGGCGGACACATATGTATTGGGGCTATTTCCCGGACATTTTAAGCCCTGAGGGTATGTTCACACGGCAGCGTCCGTTACGGCTGAAATTACTGTGCTGTTTTCAGGAGAAAACAGAACCGTAATTTCAGCCGTAATGGCATGTGCAGGCGTCTTTTGCTGCGTCCATTACGGAAGTAATTGAAGCTGGTTTTCCATGGAGTCCATGGAAAACGGCTCCATTTACGTCTGAAGAACTGACAGGCACTTTTTTACGCGCCGCCTTTTGACAGCGGCGCGTAAAAAAAAATGACCGTCGGCACAGAACATCGTAAGACCCATTCAAATGAGTGGGCAGATGTTTGCCGACGCTTTTGAGCCGCATTTTCGGACGTAATTCAATGCTAAAACGCCCGAATTACGTCCGTAAATAGTGTGTGTGTGAACCCAGCCTTAGTGACGCCCCGGCTGCTAGTGCTGCATTGTTGGGTCACTTAGGAGACCCAGCGATGCAGCTGAAAGCGGACCGTCGGCCATGAGAAGTTTGCGGGGGGGGCCCAGTAAGAATTTTTGCATCGGGGCCCATGAGCCTCTAGCTACGCCCCTGACCAGAGGTAAATTTGACCAAAGATTTAGATGGAGAAAAGTAAGGGATCCAGAACACTGAGACCCATGAGGGAGCGATAGTAAATCTTTAGTTGGTAAGGTATGAGGAGATCCAGGAGAGGGCCAAGTCTGTGATGTCAAGGGACTAGAGAATTTGGATCAGGAGGGTGTGATCGACTGTGCCGAAGGTGGTGGACAGGTCTAGAAGGAGGAGCACAGAGTAATATAGAAGCAGAGGACAGGTCTAGAAGGAGGAGCACAGAGTAATGTAGAAGCAGAGGACAGGTCTAGAAGAAGGAGGAGCACAGAGTAATGTAGAAGCAGAGGACAGGTCTAGAAGAAGGAGGAGCACAGAGTAATGTAGAAGCAGAGGACAGGTCTAGAAGAAGGAGGAGCACAGAGTAATGTAGAAGCAGAGGACAGGTCTAGAAGGAGGAGCACAGAGTAATGTAGAAGCAGAGGACAGGTCTAGAAGGAGGAGCACAGAGTAATGTAGAAGCAGAGGACAGGTCTAGAAGAAGGAGGAGCACAGAGTAATGTAGAAGCAGAGGACAGGTCTAGAAGAAGGAGGAGCACAGAGTAATGTAGAAGCAGAGGACAGGTCTAGAAGGAGGAGCACAGAGTAATGTAGAAGCAGAGGACAGGTCTAGAAGGAGGAGCACAGAGTAATGTAGAAGCAGAGGACAGGTCTAGAAGAAGGAGGAGCACAGAGTAATGTAGAAGCAGAGGACAGGTCTAGAAGGAGGAGCACAGAGCAATGTAGAAGCAGAGGACAGGTCTAGAAGGAGAAGCACAGAGTAATGTAGAAGCAGAGGACAGGTCTAGAAGGAGGAGCACAGAGCAATGTAGAAGCAGAGGACAGGTCTAGAAGAAGGAGGAGCACAGAGTAATGTAGAAGCAGAGGACAGGTCTAGAAGGAGAGGCACAGAGTAATGTAGAAGCAGATGACAGGTCTAGAAGGAGGAGCACAGAGTAATGTAGAAGCAGAGGACAGGTCTAGAAGGAGGAGCACAGAGTAATGTAGAAGCAGAGGACAGGTCTAGAAGGAGGAGCACAGAGTAATGTAGAAACAGAGGACAGGTCTAGAAGGAGGAGCACAGAGTAATGTAGAAGCAGAGGACAGGTCTAGAAGGAGCACAGAATAATGAAGAAGTGGGGGAACAGGTTTAAAAGGAAAAGCACCAAGTAATGTAGACGATGGAGGACAGGTCACGCTTTACAGAAGTCTGTGTGTAAGATGTGACTGCTAAGTGATAAGATGATGCAGAGATCCTGCACACCCAGCACAATACATGCTGCTACCTCACACTAAACTACCAGGACATACACACTGTATTGGTGGGACGTACTGCGCATGCACACTGGTCTGGCGGGACCTTCCGCGCCTGCGCACTGGTCTGGCGGGACCTTCCGCGCCTGCGCACTGGTCTGGCGGGACCTTCCGCGCCTGCCCACTGGTCTGGCGGGACCTTCCGCGCCTGCCCACTGGTCTGGCGGGACCTTCCGCTCCTGCCCACTGGTCTGGCGGGACCTTCCGCACATGCTCGCAGGACTGGCGGGACCTTCCGCACATGCTCGCAGGACTGGCGGGACCTTCTGCACATTCACACGTGACCGCTGGTTCCCAATAACCATGGTTAGTATCTGTCTTTCAGATGTGAATAAAGTTACTATCCGGTAAAATAATCTACAAGGAAAAGGGGAATACTATAATAATTAAGAATTTTAGATGTCTCTGAAGATCCAGGATCTCTGAGGTAACTTCTAATATCTGTAAAAACTTATATTAGGGGTGTATTCATTCATAAAGGGCATCTGTCACATTGACCACCAGTCTGATCTGTTGGCAGCAGATTATATAGCAGGAGGACCTGAGCAGATTGTGTCTCTCCATTCTTTTCTATAGGAGCTACGGAAACCGCCTAACAAGGCCACCCAGAGGTGGAGCCGCATCTATCAGACATTTCTGGCATATCCTGGGGAGAGTTGTCCGTGTTGGGAATACCCCTTTATTCCATGTGGTGACGGCTCTGAGAAGATGTTTCTCTCAATGATCAATAAGTGAGGTTCTGTATGTCACACATGATGATGTCCCCTGTATGATCTCCATCTTCTCCTTTCTTCATAAAGACGTCTGCAGTACTAGATCCTCCAGTTCCTCCAGTTTTCTCATCTTCTCCTCCACAACGTTCCTTCTCCTGAATGACCCACCAAGGATGGACAAGCACAGGAATGAGATGAGCAGAAGAATATTAGACTTCACCTTGGAGATCATCTACCTGTTGAGCGGAGAGGTAAACTTTTCTACATTATAGAACAAGTCCCACATAGGGAAGGGACAATACATAATAGGAATAATCCAGTGTCCTGTATAACAACGTCCAGATCTTCCAAGTGACGTCAAGAAGCTGAAGGTCAGCCACCAATATGGTCCGTTATGTGTCATGTCACCAATGCAGCAATAGTAATGTTGTAGAGCAATGAGAATGACCAGGAACCAGGAGGATCAGGATGACCTCTATATAGAAACATAGGAGATGACGGCAGGAGGAGAGCACATGGTCCATCTAGTCCCCCCAATATTATTTCCTTTTTAGTTTTGGCCTCGTTCTATTTTCTCAATGTCTTTTTGTAGGTGAGGTCTCCAGTATTACAGATGTGGGGTCACTAGAGGTCTATACAGCGGGGTCACAATCTCCCTCTTTCTACTGAGGGGGGAATACTGTGTTCAGTTCTCTAAGTGTCTCTCTCCATACACAGGAGTACACAATAGTGAAGAAGACATCGGGTGACTGTACGAGTCCCATCATCCATGAGTCAGGAGGATGGAGCAGTAGTCCCATCACAGAGCCTCCCCCTCACTCCGGGATACATGAGAAGAAGATCTTAGAACTTATCTACAAGATGACTGAGCTGCTGACTGGAGAGGTGACACTGCTGGGAATGCTGGGAAATTCTACAGTAACAGCACAGGAGGTGTCTGGGTAATGACTGTATCATTGTGTGTGTCAGGTTCCTATAAGGTGTCAGGATGTCACTGTCTATCTCTCCATGGAGGAGTGGGAGTATCTAGAAGAACACAAGGATCTGTACGAGGAGGTCATGATGGAGGACTACCGGCCACGCACATCACAAGGTGAGAAGAGACAGATATATATTGGCATTACTGTGGGCACAGGCTGGACTGGCGGTCATGTTGAGGCCTTAATACCGTCATGTGCAGCACATATACACGTGTGTACAATGACATGTAATGTAGGAGCTCCACAATTTCGGCTCCTTTTACATCACATTAGATCCCTGTGTTTCGTGCTGCCGGCTGCTCATAACTCTGCATTAGAGGTCACATTACATTGTACAGCGCTGGCGGCCGTTCTGGATACAGGAGCCATGAAGACGAGCAGGACGCGCTGTCTCCTAATGCAGAGTTATGGGCAGCCGGCAGCGAGGACTATGGGCAGTCGTGCTGTAGTCAGAAGTAAACCTGGTAATACAAGTCATGTAGAAAGACGATTATCGGCACACTCCGGCAGTATAATAGTTTCCTATATAATGTCAGTATAATCGGAGGTTCTCTTTAATATTACAAGTTATGGGTACTAGATTCTGGAGATGGGACGCTGATCCAGGGATTTATTCTGATTTCCAGATTTGGAGTCGGGGAGGAGTTTTCCCCTAATTAGACAATTGTCATCCACCTCATGGGGGTTTTATCTTCCTCTGGATCAACACGGTCGGATTATAGGTTGGTCTTGATGGACTTGTGTCTTTTTTCATCCTTAGTAACTGTAACACAGAATGTATGGAGCTAAATTTACCTCTAATATAAAGTACAACGTGTTCTGAAAAAACAATCTCACAATGTCTTGGATAAGTAAAATCTTATTCCCACTTATGATACGTCTCCACATGGCGTAAACACGGCGGAACGTCCAAAACTAATTTTTGGCGCGACGTGTAGATGAGATTTGTTAAAATCTCACCCTCATTGCTACTACTGTAATACGCTGCAGATTTTCTCGCAATTAAATACTTTGCAGAAAATCTGCATCTTATCAGCCCCGTGTGCACATACCCTTAAAGTGACACGTCAGATTTGAGAAATGGTTCTCTTAAACAGGTCAAAAATAGGCCATGGATTCCACTCCCAGAGGAGTCCCTGACATCACTGTCCATATATGGACAGAGACGTCAGGGGCTCCCTCTAGAAGCACAATTTCCAGCCAAGTTGACGGCAACGCTCTGGCAAATGATTCCGCTCCTAGAGGGAGCTTCAGTGGCGCTATCTACAGGGGATGAGGTGCTATCTGCAGGGGTTTGGCATAAGTTTGATTAAACTAAGGGGGAGATGTGCCGGCACTTGTGGAGAGAGCCGGCGGACAGGAAAGTACAACCCTGTTCCATTCTGCCAATATTTATTTATGTGACACCTGCCCAGGGCATCAGGAGTTGGAAAGTATATAGCCATGTCGTGAAGGGGTTAATTAATATGTATAGAAAATATTGCCTACAGAGGTGTACACAGCCTTTAAGAGGCTAATAAGCAAGTGACACCCAGACCATTTTTGGTTGCAGGTAACTAAATAGAGGCGTCCTGTGTCCCGCCACTTTCATGTGTATCCGCGTCCACAGAGGGCAGATACAGGTAAATACTATGGTGGAGCAGGGAGCCAGTTACGCCCCGCCGTTCGCTCTGGTAGGGCACAGTCTCCTTTAGGCCGGCGGCTTACAAGGTGCAGGAACATCGACACCGGTAGTGAGGACCTCAACATTGTAATTCCGGCTCTGATCAGTAAACATAGAAGTGTAGAGAGAAGTGTCTGATATATAGACAGATATACAGTAGTCATGTATTCAGTCCCTGTGTGTTTCCTACAGATGGATCCAGTAGGAGAAATCCACCAGAGAGATGTCCCAGTCCTCTGTATTCCCAGGACTGTCCAGAGGAAAATCCCAATGTCCCAGAGAATCATCAGGTAGATGAAGCTGAGCCGTATACCAGGTCTATATAGGGGGGTGCGGAGCTTTTCGGTCCTGCGGTCATTAGGGATGTCACGATACCAGAATTTGGACTCCGATACCGATACTTCGTGTAGTATTGCGATTTTGATACCAAAACGATACTTTACCAACAGTAATAAAAAAATAATAAAAAAGTTCTTCCGTTTTCTGATGTGAGACGCGAGGCGTGATGATGAATGTAACCTCCATGTACCTCATTAATAGTAATTAACCCCATCATGTTTCTCAGTCATAATGGGTTAATGTGTGAGGTACATGATGGGGTTAATTACTATTACTGAGGTACATGGAGGTCAAATTCATCATCGCGCCTCGTGCCCCACAATAATAAGTGACAGAAATATATACTGATAGTACACAGGCATACATCTATATACTGATAGTACACAGGCATATATCTATATACTGATAATACACAGGCATATATCTATATACTGATAGTACACAGGCATATATCTATATACTGATAGTACACAGGCATATATCTATATACTGATAGTACACAGGCATATATCTATACACTGATAGTACACAGGCATATATCTATATACTGATAGTACACAGGCATATATCTATACACTGATAGCACACAGGCATATATCTATATACTGATAGTACACAGGCATATATCTATATACTGATAGTACACAGGCATATATCTATATACTGATAGTACACAGGCATATATCTATATACTGATAGTACACAGGCATATATCTATATACTGATAGTACACAGGCATATATCTATATACTGATAGTACACAGGCATATATCTATACACTGATAGTACACAGGCATATATCTATATACTGATAGTACACAGGCATATATCTATATACTGATAGTACACAGGCATATATCTATATACTGATAGTACACAGGCATATATCTATATACTGATAATACACAGGCATATATCTATATACTGATAGTACACAGGCATATATCTATATACTGATAGTACACAGGCATATATCTATATATTGATAGTACACAGGCATATATCTATATACTGATAGTACACAGGCATATATCTATACACTGATAGTACACAGGCATATATCTATATACTGATAGTACACAGGCATATATCTATATACTGATAGCAAACAGGCATATATCTATATACTGATAGTACACAGGCATATATCTATATACTGATAGTACACAGGCATATATCTATATACTGATAGCACACAGGCATATATCTATATACTGATAGCACACAGGCATATATCTATATACTGATAGCACACAGGCATATATCTATATACTGATAGTACACAGGCATATATCTATATACTGATAGCACACAGGCATATATCTATACACTGATAGTACACAGACATATATCTATATACTGATAGTACACAGGCCTATATCTATATACTGATAGTACACAGGCATATATCTTTATACTGATAGTACACAGGCATATATCTATATACTGATAGTACACAGGCACATATCTATATACTGATAGCACACAGGCGTATATCTATATACTGATAGTACACAGGCATATATCTATATACTGATAGCACACAGGCGTATATCTATATACTGATAGTACACAGGCATATATCTATATACTGATAGTACACAGGCATATATCTATATACTGATAGTACACAGGCATATATCTATATACTGATAGCACACAGGCGTATATCTATATACTGATAGTACACAGGCATATATCTATATACTGATAGTACACAGGCATACATCTATATACTGATAGTACACAGGCGTATATCTATATACTGATAGCACACAGGCATATATCTATATACTGATAGTACACAGGCATATATCTATATACTGATAGCACACTGGCATATATCTATATACTGATAGTACACAGGCATATATCTATACACTGATAATACACAGGCATATATCTATATACTGATAGCACACAGGCATATATCTATACACTGATAGTACACAGGCATATATCTATACACTGATAGCACACAGGCATATATCTATACACTGATAGTACACAGGCCTATATCTATATACTGATAGCACACAGGCATATATCTATATACTGATAGCACACAGGCATATATCTATATACTGATAGTACACTGGCATATATCTATACACTGATAGCACACAGGCATATATCTATATACTGATAGTACACTGGCATATATCTATATACTGATAGTACACAGGCATATATCTATATACTGATAGTACACAGGCATATATCTATATACTGATAGTACACAGGCATATATCTATATACTGATAGTACACAGGCATATATCTATATACTGATAGTACACAGGCATATATCTATATACTGATAGTACACAGGTATATATCTATATACTGATAGCACACAGGCATATATCTATATACTGATAGCACACAGGCATATATCTATACACTGATAATACACAGGCATATATCTATATACTGATAGTACACAGGCATATATCTATATACTGATAGTACACAGGCATATATCTATACACTGATAATACACAGGCATATATCTATATACTGATAGTACACAGGCATATATCTATATACTGATAGTACACAGGCATATATCTATACACTGATAGCACACAGGCATATATCTATACACTGATAGTACACAGGCCTATATCTATATACTGATAGCACACAGGCATATATCTATATACTGATAGTACACAGGCATATATCTATATACTGATAGTACACTGGCATATATCTATACACTGATAGCACACAGGCATATATCTATATACTGATAGTACACTGGCATATATCTATATACTGATAGTACACAGGCATATATCTATATACTGATAGTACACAGGCATATATCTATATACTGATAGTACACAGGCATATATCTATATACTGATAGTACACAGGCATATATCTATATACTGATAGTACACAGGCATATATCTATATACTGATAGTACACAGGTATATATCTATATACTGATAGCACACAGGCATATATCTATATACTGATAGCACACAGGCATATATCTATACACTGATAGAACACAGGCATATATTAGTACACAGCCATATATCTATATACTGATAGCACACAGGCATATATCTATATACTGATAGTACACAGGCATATATCTATATACTGATAGTACACAGGCATATATCTATATACTGATAGTACACAGGCATATATCTATATACTGATAGTACACAGGCACAGGGCCGCCATCTGGAATTTCAGGGCCCCCTACAGCTAAATTTTCTGGGCCCCCCTACCGTGGCACCGCCTGTTAACGGTACTCCGTCCAGCACCATATCATGGTACCCAGGGCCGCCATCAGCGGGGGTATTATGGGTACTGATGTGAGAGGCCCGGCCAAACCTAATTGAAAGGGGGGCCCGGCAACTGCCGCGACTTGCCTTTGGTAGAAAAAAAAAACAAACCCCTGCAATGGGGCTTGTTTTCTTCACCAAAAGAATGTCGTGAGCTGCGAGCCCCCCTTTCAATTAGGTTTGGCCGGGCCTCTCACATCAGTACCCATAATACCCCCCTCATGGCGGCCCTGGGTAGCATGGGGGTCGTCATGGGGGCCGTCAAACACTGCCGCCCGTGCGACCGATCGCGCGCACCCGCAAACTCCCGCGCATGCCCACCCGCGACCGCCTGGAACCGCGCACCGAATTTTGAGGCAGATTTTGACCTGCCCACACTATCTTGCCGCGTTTTTTGCCCGCGGTGATTGAGGACAGCAGACAAAAAACGCAGGGAAAAATGCATTTTCTACCTCCCATTGATTTCGATGGGAGGTCAGAGGCGGAACCGCGGCAAGAAAGGACGTGCTGCTTTTTCTTTTTTCCGCGACTGGCTCCCATTGATTTCAGATTAAATCAATGGGAGGCGGTATTGGAAGTTGTTTGGTTCTGATTCTGACGCAGTGTCCGAGTCAATATCAAGGCCCAAAAACTCTGTGAACTTCGCCTATTGTTAGGGCTTATTCAGACGAACGTGTAATACATCCGTGCAATGCTCGTGATTTTCACGCGCCTCGCACGGACCTATGTTACTCTATGGGGCCGTGCCGACTGTCAGTGATTTTCACGCAGCGTGTGTCCGTGTGTCCGCTGCGTAAAACTCACGACATGTCCTATATTTGTGCATTGTTCGCGCATCACGCACCCATTGAAGTCAATGGGTGCGTGAAAATCACGCCCAGCACTTCCGCAGCCGTATAAACTATGAATGAAAACAGAAAAGCACCACGTGCTACAAACATACAAACAGAGTGTCATAATGATGGCGGCTGCGCGAAAATCACACAGCCACGCATCATACGCTGCTGCCACACGGAGCTGTTATGGACCTTTTTGCGCACGCAAAAAGCACACGCTCGTGTAAATCCGGCCTTAGGGTAGGAACACACTAGGCATGAACGCTGCGGATTTTATGCAACACATTTTATTGTGGAAAATCCGCAGCGTATCACAGTCGCAGCAGAGTGAAAATCACTGACAGTCCGCACGGCCCCATAGAGTAACATAGGTCCGTGTGAGGCGCGTGAAAATCACGCACGTTGCACGGATGTATTACACGTTCGTCTGAATAAGCCCTAACAATAAGGCCCAGTTCACAGAGTTTTTGGGCCTTGATATTGACTCGGACACTGCGTCAGAATCAGCACCAAACAACTTCCAAAACCGCCGCCCATTGATTTAATCTGAAATCAATGGGAGCCAGTCGCGGAAAAAAGAAAAAGCAGCACGTCCTTTCTTGCCGCGGTTCCGCCTCTGACCTCTCATCTAAATCAATGGGAGGCAGAAAATGCATTTTTCGCTGCGTTTTTTGTCTGCTGTCCTCAATCGCAGCGGGCAAAAAACGCAGCAAAAAACGCGGCAAGATAGTGTGGGCAGGTCAAAATCTGCCTCAAAATTCTTTAAGGAATTTTGAGGCAGATTTTTTCGGCCTGCAAAATACTCTGTGTGAGCAGGGCCATACATGATCAGCACTTTGAGACACTTTACTCACCGTGTCAGAAGAGCTGCTCCCACTCCAGTCCTCTTCAGGCGATGTCTTCGGTCCAGATGTCGTCCTTGACCTCCAGGCTCCAGAAAATGGCGGGGATCGTAGAACTCCTGCCGCCGCGCAACAACTAGACTCCTCCCCCTCGCCTTACGCAGCTACGCTCTGGAGAAGGAGGATGAGGCGGAGTCGGACGAGGAGGACGACGAGGAGGCGGAGTCGGACGACGAGGAGGCGGAGTCGGACGAGGAGGCGGAGTTGGAGGCAGGCCAGCAGGTAAGTAAACTGTGCGCCGCTGTCCCTGTGTGGCTGTCCTTCCCCGTAGATCGGACTTGTGTTGCGGGCGCACCGCCTCCCTCTCGGCGGCGCGCCTGGTCGTTCGCGCGTGGGCGCGCGCTTGCGGTCCTGCACGCGCGCGGGTGCGAGCTTGCGGTCCTGCACGCGCGCGGGTGCGAGCTTGCGGTCGTTCGCGCGCGGGTGCGAGCTTGCGGTCGTTCGCGCGCGCAAGCGGTGTTTCGCGGCGGTGATGAGAGGGGGGCCCGCAGCTCACGGCGGTGTTTGACGAGAGGGGGGCCCGCAGCTCACGACATTGTTTTGGTGAAAAGAACAGGCCCCATTGCAGGGGCCTGTTTTTTTCTACCAAAGGCAAGTCGCGGCAGTTGCCGGACCCCCCTTTCAATTAAGTTTGGCCGTGCCCCCTACACTAGTACCCCTAATACCCCCTGATGGCGGCCCTGTGTAGCGCGAATCACGCGCGTCACCCGGAAGTGCTTCCGTGTGCCGTGCACGATTTGCACGCACCCAATGACTTCAATGGGTGTGTGCTGCGCGAAACACGGGCAAGTATATGACATGTCGTGAGTTTTACACAGCGCACACACGCTGCGTGAAATTCACTGACAGTCTGAACGGCCCCATTCACTAACATAAGTCCGTGCGACGTAATAAGTATCACGGACGTATAACACGTTCGTGTGAATAAGGCCTTATATTGTCATTTGTAGTGAATTTTCGGTGCACAATCCGCACCAAAAATAGGAGGCAAGTAAGTGGCTTATTCAGATGTCCATGTTCGGTCTGTGATATAAGGACCGTGTATCGGCCATATTTCCCGGACCGACCACAGTTCAGGGAGCCGGGTTTCTAGCATCACAGTTATCTATGATCATAGTCCCTCCCTTCCCATGGGAATACTGTCCCCGGTCCCGTACTGAAAGCATCATTACAGTATGGGACAGTATTCCCGCAGAGAGGCAGGGACTCCCAGCAACACTGATAACTATGATGCTAGGAGTCCGGTTCCATGAATTGTGGTCAGCCTGTGAGATACAGCCGATACACGCTCCGTATGTCACGGACCGAATGCGGCCGTCTGAATAAGGCCTTAGTCTAGTTACACAGTGCGGTGAAATCCCATTTTTTTGCCACAATTTTTGCAAAAAAAACGTGACTTGACCGCACTGTGAGAATATAGCCTAACAGCACTTTTCATGTTTTGTATCTTTTTTTTATGCAATTTTCGTAATTGCGGCACAAATCACGCGGTTTTGCCGCGATTTTTATATAATCGCGGCAAAACTGCGCCATTTTTGCCGCGATTACGAAAATCGCGGCAAAAAAGCGCTAGGAAAACGAAAAAATACCCAAAAACTTTTTAACCAACTTTATACAATCCACAAATGGGGTCAGGGGGATGGGAATCAGAATGGATAGGGGAACATACTCACCAGCCTGCAGGTCCGGTCTGCAGTGTAGAGGAGCTGGGGGGCGGGATCTCCACACGCAGCTTCAGCACATGCTGCATCTTCCCCTCCAGTGAAGCTACAACAGGTATGCAGGGGCTGCCGCGAGTGTTGCTAGGGGAGTGTCGCTAGGGGGGTGTCGCTAGGGGGGTGCCGCGGGCGTTGCGAGGGGGGCCCGTGAGCGTTGCGAGGGGGGGGCCCGTGAGCGTTGCGAGGGGGGGGGCAACAGTCCGAGGGGGGGGCAACAGTCCGAGGGGGGGGGGGGGGCGACGGCAGCCCGGCGGGCCCCTTTTACTTCATTCATGTGGCCGGGCCCCTGACGGGAGTACCAGTAATACCCCCCTGATGGCGGCCCTGCACAGGCATATATCTATATACTGATAGTACACAGGCATATATCTATATACTGATAGTACACAGGCATATATCTATACACTGATAGTACACAGGCATATATCTATATACTGATAGTACACAGGCATATATCTATATACTGATAGCACACAGGCATATATCTATATACTGATAGTACACAGGCATATATCTATATACTGATAGTACACAGGCATATATCTATATACTGATAGCACACAGGCATATATCTATATACTGATAGCACACAGGCATATATCTATATACTGATAGCACACAGGCATATATCTATATACTGATAGTACACAGGCATATATCTATATACTGATAGTACACAGGCATATATCTATACACTGATAGCACACAGGCATATATCTATACACTGATAGTACACAGGCCTATATCTATATACTGATAGCACACAAGCATATATCTATATACTGATAGCACACAGGCATATATCTATATACTGATAGTACACAGGCATATATCTATACACTGATAATACACAGGCATATATCTATATACTGATAGTACACAGGCATATATCTATATACTGATAGTACACAGGCATATATCTATACACTGATAATACACAGGCATATATCTATATACTGATAGTACACAGGCATATATCTATATACTGATAGTACACAGGCATATATCTATATATTGATAGTACACAGGCATATATCTATATACTGATAGTACACAGGCATATATCTACATACTGATAGTACACAGGCATATATCTATACACTGATAGTACACAGGCATATATCTATATACTGATAGTACACAGGCATATATCTATACACTGATAGTACACAGGCCTATATCTATATACTGATAGCACACAGGCATATATCTATATACTGATAGCACACAGGCATATATCTATATACTGATAGCACACAGGCATATATCTATACACTGATAGTACACAGGCATATATCTATATACTGATAGTACACAGGCATATATCTATATACTGATAGTACACAGGCATATATCTATATACTGATAGTACACAGGCATATATCTATATACTGATAGTACACAGGCATATATCTATATACTGATAGCACACAGGCATATATCTATATACTGATAGTACACAGGCATATATCTATATACTGATAGCACACAGGCATATATCTATATACTGATAGTACACAGCCATATATCTATATACTGATAGTACACAGGCATATATCTATATACTGATAGCACACAGGCATATATCTATACACTGATAGCACACAGGCATATATCTATATACTGATAGTACACAGACATATATCTATATACTGATAGTACACAGGCATATATCTATATACTGATAGTACACAGGCATATATCTATATACTGATAGTACACAGGCATATATCTATAAACTGATAGTACACAGGCATATATCTATATACTGACAGTACACAGGCATATATCTATACACTGATAGCACACAGGCATATATCTATACACTGATAGTACACAGGCCTATATCTATATACTGATAGCACACAGGCATATATCTATATACTGATAGCACACAGGCATATATCTATATACTGATAGTACACAGGCATATATCTATAAACTGATAGTACACAGGCATATATCTATATACTGATAGTACACAGGCATACATCTATATACTGATAGCACACAGGCATATATCTATATACTGATAGTACACAGGCATATATCTATATACTGACAATACACAGGCATATATCTATACACTGATAGCACACAGGCATATATCTATACACTGATAGTACACAGGCCTATATCTATATACTGATAGCACACAGGCATATATCTATATACTGATAGTACACAGGTATATATCTATATACTGATAGTACACAGGCATATATCTATATACTGATAGTACACAGGCATATATCTATATACTGATAGCACACAGGCATATATCTATATACTGATAGCACACAGGCATATATCTATATACTGATAGTACACAGGCATATATCTATATACTGATAGTACACAGGCCTATATCTATATACTGATAGCACACAGGCATATATCTATATACTGATAGTACACAGGTATATATCTATATACTGATAGTACACAGGCATATATCTATATACTGATAGTACACAGGCATATATCTATATACTGATAGCACACAGGCATATATCTATATACTGATAGCACACAGGCATATATCTATATACTGATAGCACACAGGCATATATCTATATACTGATAGTACACAGGCATATATCTATATACTGATAGCACACAAGCATATATCTATATACTGATAGTACACAGGCATATATCTATACACTGATAATACACAGGCATATATCTATATACTGATAGTACACAGGCATATATCTATATACTGATAGTACACAGGCATATATCTATACACTGATAATACACAGGCATATATCTATATACTGATAGTACACAGGCATATATCTATATACTGATAGCACACAGGCATATATCTATATACTGATAGTACACAGGCATATATCTATACACTGATAATACACAGGCATATATCTATATACTGATAGTACACAGGCATATATCTATATACTGATAGTACACAGGCATATATCTATACACTGATAGCACACAGGCATATATCTATACACTGATAGCACACAGGCCTATATCTATATACTGATAGCACACAGGCATATATCTATATACTGATAGTACACAGGCATATATCTATATACTGATAGTACACAGGCATATATCTATACACTGATAGCACACAGGCATATATCTATATACTGATAGTACACTGGCATATATCTATATACTGATAGTACACAGGCATATATCTATATACTGATAGCACACAGGCATATATCTATACACTGATAATACACAGGCATATATCTATATACTGATAGTACACAGGCATATATCTATATACTGATAGTACACAGGCATATATCTATATACTGATAGTACACAGGCATATATCTATATACTGATAGTACACAGGCATATATCTATATACTGATAGTACACAGGTATATATCTATATACTGATAGCACACAGGCATATATCTATACACTGATAGAACACAGGCATATATTAGTACACAGCCATATATCTATATACTGATAGCACACAGGCATATATCTATATACTGATAGTACACAGGCATATATCTATATACTGATAGTACACAGGCATATATCTATATACTAATAGTACACAGGCATATATCTATATACTGATAGTACACAGGCGTATATCTATATACTGATAGTACACAGGCGTATATCTATATACTGATAGTACACAGGCGTATATCTATATACTGATAGTACACAGGCATATATCTATATACAGATAGTACACAGGCATATATCTATATACTGATAGTACACAGGCATATATCTATATACTGATAGTACACAGGCATATATCTATACACTGATAGTACACAGGCATATATCTATATACTGATAGTACACAGGCATATATCTATATACTGATAGCACACAGGCATATATCTATATACTGATAGTACACAGGCATATATCTATATACTGATAGTACACAGGCATATATCTATATACTGATAGCACACAGGCATATATCTATATACTGATAGCACACAGGCATATATCTATATACTGATAGTACACAGGCATATATCTATATACTGATAGCACACAGGCATATATCTATATACTGATAGTACACAGGCATATATCTATATACTGATAGTACACAGGCATATATCTATATACTGATAGCACACAGGCATATATCTATATACTGATAGCACACAGGCATATATCTATATACTGATAGCACACAGGCATATATCTATATACTGATAGTACACAGGCATATATCTATATACTGATAGTACACAGGCATATATCTATACACTGATAGCACACAGGCATATATCTATACACTGATAGTACACAGGCATATATCTATACACTGATAGTACACAGGCATATATCTATATACTGATAGTACACAGCCATATATCTATATACTGATAGTACACAGGCATATATCTATATACTGATAGTACACAGGCATATATCTATACACTGATAGTACACAGGCATATATCTATATACTGATAGTACACAGGCATATATCTATACACTGATAGTACACAGGCATATATCTATACACTGATAGTACACAGGCGTATATCTATATACTGATAGTACACAGGCGTATATCTATATACTGATAGTACACAGGCGTATATCTATATACTGATAGTACACAGGCGTATATCTATATACTGATAGCACACAGGCATATATCTATATACTGATAGCACACAGGCATATATCTATACACTGATAGAACACAGGCATATATTAGTACACAGCCATATATCTATATACTGATAGCACACAGGCATATATCTATATACTGATAGTACACAGGCATATATCTATATACTGATAGTACACAGGCATATATCTATATACTAATAGTACACAGGCATATATCTATATACTGATAGTACACAGGCGTATATCTATATACTGATAGTACACAGGCGTATATCTATATACTGATAGTACACAGGCGTATATCTATATACTGATAGTACACAGCCGTATATCTATATACAGATAGTACACAGGCATATATCTATACACTGATAGTACAGAGGCATATATCTATATACTGATAGTACACAGGCATATATCTATACACTGATAGTACACAGGCATATATCTATATACTGATAGCACACAGGCATATATCTATATACTGATAGCACACAGGCATATATCTATACACTGATAGTACACAGGCATATATATATATACTGATAGCACACAGGCATATATCTATATACTGATAGCACACAGGCATATATCTATATACTGATAGTACACAGGCATATATCTATACACTGATAGTACACAGGCATACATCTATATACTGATAGTACACAGGCATATATCTATATACTGATAGTACACAGGCATATATCTATATACTGATAGTACACAGGCATATATCTATATACTGATAGTACACAGGCATATATCTATATACTGATAGTACACAGGCATATATCTATATACTGATAGTACACAGGCATATATCTATACACTGATAGTACACAGGCATATATCTATATACTGATAGTACACAGGCATATATCTATATACTGATAGCACACAGGCATATATCTATATACTGATAGTACACAGGCATATATCTATATACTGATAGTACACAGGCATATATCTATATACTGATAGTACACAGGTATATATCTATATACTGATAGCACACAGGCATATATCTATATACTGATAGCACACAGGCATATATCTATACACTGATAATACACAGGCATATATCTATATACTGATAGTACACAGGCATATATCTATATACTGATAGTACACAGGCATATATCTATACACTGATAATACACAGGCATTTATCTATATACTGATAGTACACAGGCATATATCTATATACTGATAGTACACAGGCATATATCTATACACTGATAGCACACAGGCATATATCTATACACTGATAGTACACAGGCCTATATCTATATACTGATAGCACACAGGCATATATCTATATACTGATAGTACACAGGCATATATCTATATACTGATAGTACACTGGCATATATCTATACACTGATAGCACACAGGCATATATCTATATACTGATAGTACACTGGCATATATCTATATACTGATAGTACACAGGCATATATCTATATACTGATAGTACACAGGCATATATCTATATACTGATAGTACACAGGCATATATCTATATACTGATAGTACACAGGCATATATCTATATACTGATAGTACACAGGCATATATCTATATACTGATAGTACACAGGTATATATCTATATACTGATAGCACACAGGCATATATCTATATACTGATAGCACACAGGCATATATCTATACACTGATAGAACACAGGCATATATTAGTACACAGCCATATATCTATATACTGATAGCACACAGGCATATATCTATATACTGATAGTACACAGGCATATATCTATATACTGATAGTACACAGGCATATATCTATATACTGATAGTACACAGGCATATATCTATATACTGATAGTACACAGGCATATATCTATATACTGATAGTACACAGGCATATATCTATATACTGATAGTACACAGGCATATATCTATACACTGATAGTACACAGGCATATATCTATATACTGATAGTACACAGGCATATATCTATATACTGATAGCACACAGGCATATATCTATATACTGATAGTACACAGGCATATATCTATATACTGATAGTACACAGGCATATATCTATACACTGATAGTACACAGGCATATATCTATATACTGATAGCACACAGGCATATATCTATATACTGATAGCACACAGGCATATATCTATATACTGATAGTACACAGGCATATATCTATATACTGATAGCACACAGGCATATATCTATATACTGATAGTACACAGGCATATATCTATATACTGATAGTACACAGGCATATATCTATATACTGATAGCACACAGGCATATATCTATATACTGATAGCACACAGGCATATATCTATATACTGATAGCACACAGGCATATATCTATATACTGATAGTACACAGGCATATATCTATATACTGATAGCACACAGGCATATATCTATACACTGATAGCACACAGGCATATATCTATACACTGATAGTACACAGGCATATATCTATACACTGATAGTACACAGGCATATATCTATATACTGATAGTACACAGCCATATATCTATATACTGATAGTACACAGGCATATATCTATATACTGATAGTACACAGGCATATATCTATACACTGATAGTACACAGGCATATATCTATATACTGATAGTACACAGGCATATATCTATACACTGATAGTACACAGGCATATATCTATACACTGATAGTACACAGGCGTATATCTATATACTGATAGTACACAGGCGTATATCTATATACTGATAGTACACAGGCGTATATCTATATACTGATAGTACACAGGCGTATATCTATATACTGATAGCACACAGGCATATATCTATATACTGATAGCACACAGGCATATATCTATACACTGATAGAACACAGGCATATATTAGTACACAGCCATATATCTATATACTGATAGCACACAGGCATATATCTATATACTGATAGTACACAGGCATATATCTATATACTGATAGTACACAGGCATATATCTATATACTAATAGTACACAGGCATATATCTATATACTGATAGTACACAGGCGTATATCTATATACTGATAGTACACAGGCGTATATCTATATACTGATAGTACACAGGCGTATATCTATATACTGATAGTACACAGCCATATATCTATATACAGATAGTACACAGGCATATATCTATACACTGATAGTACAGAGGCATATATCTATATACTGATAGTACACAGGCATATATCTATACACTGATAGTACACAGGCATATATCTATATACTGATAGCACACAGGCATATATCTATATACTGATAGCACACAGGCATATATCTATACACTGATAGTACACAGGCATATATATATATACTGATAGCACACAGGCATATATCTATATACTGATAGCACACAGGCATATATCTATATACTGATAGTACACAGGCATATATCTATACACTGATAGTACACAGGCATACATCTATATACTGATAGTACACAGGCATATATCTATATACTGATAGTACACAGGCATATATCTATATACTGATAGTACACAGGCATATATCTATATACTGATAGTACACAGGCATATATCTATATACTGATAGTACACAGGCATATATCTATATACTGATAGTACACAGGCATATATCTATACACTGATAGTACACAGGCATATATCTATATACTGATAGTACACAGGCATATATCTATATACTGATAGCACACAGGCATATATCTATATACTGATAGTACACAGGCATATATCTATATACTGATAGTACACAGGCATATATCTATATACTGATAGTACACAGGTATATATCTATATACTGATAGCACACAGGCATATATCTATATACTGATAGCACACAGGCATATATCTATACACTGATAATACACAGGCATATATCTATATACTGATAGTACACAGGCATATATCTATATACTGATAGTACACAGGCATATATCTATACACTGATAATACACAGGCATATATCTATATACTGATAGTACACAGGCATATATCTATACACTGATAGTACACAGGCATATATCTATACACTGATAGCACACAGGCATATATCTATACACTGATAGTACACAGGCCTATATCTATATACTGATAGCACACAGGCATATATCTATATACTGATAGTACACAGGCATATATCTATATACTGATAGTACACTGGCATATATCTATACACTGATAGCACACAGGCATATATCTATATACTGATAGTACACTGGCATATATCTATATACTGATAGTACACAGGCATATATCTATATACTGATAGTACACAGGCATATATCTATATACTGATAGTACACAGGCATATATCTATATACTGATAGTACACAGGCATATATCTATATACTGATAGTACACAGGCATATATCTATATACTGATAGTACACAGGTATATATCTATATACTGATAGCACACAGGCATATATCTATATACTGATAGCACACAGGCATATATCTATACACTGATAGAACACAGGCATATATTAGTACACAGCCATATATCTATATACTGATAGCACACAGGCATATATCTATATACTGATAGTACACAGGCATATATCTATATACTGATAGTACACAGGCATATATCTATATACTGATAGTACACAGGCATATATCTATATACTGATAGTACACAGGCATATATCTATATACTGATAGTACACAGGCATATATCTATATACTGATAGTACACAGGCATATATCTATACACTGATAGTACACAGGCATATATCTATATACTGATAGTACACAGGCATATATCTATATACTGATAGCACACAGGCATATATCTATATACTGATAGTACACAGGCATATATCTATATACTGATAGTACACAGGCATATATCTATATACTGATAGCACACAGGCATATATCTATATACTGATAGCACACAGGCATATATCTATATACTGATAGCACACAGGCATATATCTATATACTGATAGTACACAGGCATATATCTATATACTGATAGTACACAGGCATATATCTATACACTGATAGCACACAGGCATATATCTATACACTGATAGTACACAGGCCTATATCTATATACTGATAGCACACAAGCATATATCTATATACTGATAGCACACAGGCATATATCTATATACTGATAGTACACAGGCATATATCTATACACTGATAATACACAGGCATATATCTATATACTGATAGTACACAGGCATATATCTATATACTGATAGTACACAGGCATATATCTATACACTGATAATACACAGGCATATATCTATATACTGATAGTACACAGGCATATATCTATATACTGATAGTACACAGGCATATATCTATATATTGATAGTACACAGGCATATATCTATATACTGATAGTACACAGGCATATATCTACATACTGATAGTACACAGGCATATATCTATACACTGATAGTACACAGGCATATATCTATATACTGATAGTACACAGGCATATATCTATACACTGATAGTACACAGGCCTATATCTATATACTGATAGCACACAGGCATATATCTATATACTGATAGCACACAGGCATATATCTATATACTGATAGCACACAGGCATATATCTATACACTGATAGTACACAGGCATATATCTATATACTGATAGTACACAGGCATATATCTATATACTGATAGTACACAGGCATATATCTATATACTGATAGCACACAGGCATATATCTATATACTGATAGTACACAGGCATATATCTATATACTGATAGCACACAGGCATATATCTATATACTGATAGTACACAGCCATATATCTATATACTGATAGTACACAGGCATATATCTATATACTGATAGCACACAGGCATACATCTATATACTGATAGTACACAGACATATATCTATATACTGATAGTACACAGGCATATATCTATATACTGATAGTACACAGGCATATATCTATATACTGATAGTACACAGGCATATATCTATATACTGATAGTACACAGGCATATATCTATATACTGATAGTACACAGGCATATATCTATAAACTGATAGTACACAGGCATATATCTATATACTGACAGTACACAGGCATATATCTATACACTGATAGCACACAGGCATATATCTATATACTGATAGTACACAGGCATATATCTATATACTGATAGCACACAGGCATATATCTATATACTGATAGCACACAGGCATATATCTATATACTGATAGTACACAGGCATATATCTATAAACTGATAGTACACAGGCATATATCTATATACTGATAGTACACAGGCATACATCTATATACTGATAGCACACAGGCATATATCTATATACTGATAGTACACAGGCATATATCTATATACTGATAGTACACAGGCATATATCTATATACTGATAGTACACAGGCATATATCTATACACTGATAGTACACAGGCATATATCTATACACTGATAGTACACAGGCCTATATCTATATACTGATAGTACACAGGCATATATCTATATACTGATAGCACACAGGCATATATCTATATACTGATAGTACACAGGCATATATCTATATACTGATAGTACACAGGCATATATCTATATACTGATAGTACACAGGCATATATCTATATACTGATAGTACACAGGCATATATCTATACACTGATAGTACACAGGCATATATCTATATACTGATAGTACACAGGCATATATCTATATACTGATAGTACACAGGCATATATCTATATACTGATAGTACACAGGCATATATCTATACACTGATAGTACACAGGCATATATCTATACACTGATAGTACACAGGCATATATCTATATACTGATAGTACACAGGCATATATCTATATACTGATAGTACACAGGCATATATCTATATACTGATAGTACACAGGCATATATCTATATACTGATAGTACACAGGCATATATCTATATACTGATAGTACACAGGCATATATCTATATACTGATAGTACACAGGCATATATCTATATACTGATAGTACACAGGCATATATCTATATACTGATAGTACACAGGCATATATCTATATACTGATAGTACACAGGCATATATCTATATACTGATAGTACACAGGCATATATCTATATACTGATAGTACACAGGCATATATCTATATACTGATAGTACACAGGCATATATCTATATACTGATAGTACACAGGCATATATCTATATACTGATAGTACACAGGCATATATCTATATACTGATAGCACACAGGCATATATCTATATACTGATAGCACACAGGCATATATCTATATACTGATAGCACACAGGCATATATCTATATACTGATAGTACACAGGCATATATCTATATACTGATAGTACACAGGCATATATCTATACACTGATAGTACACAGGCATATATCTATATACTGATAGTACACAGGCATATATCTATATACTGATAGTACACAGGCATATATCTATATACTGATAGTACACAGGCATATATCTATATACTGATAGCACACAGGCATATATCTATATACTGATAGTACACAGGCATATATCTATATACTGATAGTACACAGGCATATATCTATATACTGATAGTACACAGGCATATATCTATATACTGATAGTACACAGGCATATATCTATATACTGATAGTACACAGGCATATATCTATATACTGATAGTACACAGGCATATATCTATATACTGATAGCACACAGGCATATATCTATACACTGATAGTACACAGGCATATATCTATATACTGATAGTACACAGGCATATATCTATATACTGATAGTACACAGGCATATATCTATATACTG